>NC_045440.1:8234235-8325460 GCF_002776525.5 Piliocolobus tephrosceles | reverse complement strand
TTTTGAGATGGAGTCTCGCTCTGTCGCCCAGGCTGGAGTGCAGTGGCCGGATCTCAGCTCACTGCAAGCTCCGCCTCCCAGGTTCATGCCATTCTCTTGCCTCAGCCTCCTGAGTAGCTGGGACTACAGGCACCCGCCACCACGCCCGGCTAGTATTTTTGTATTTTTTAGTAGAGACGGGGTTTCACTGTGTTAGCCAGGCTGGTCTCGATCTCCTGACCTCGTGATCCACCCGTCTCGGCCTCCCAAAGTGCTGGGATTACAGGTTTGAGCCACCGCGCCCGGCCAACCCTTTCTTCTTAAATTTACTATGTCTGATCCAGATGTATCTACTATGAGACAAGGAAAAAATTCTCAAATGACTACACGTGACAGTCATGAAACCAACAGTCAGGCAGGCAGAGGATGACATTTCAACGATCATGTACCCACTTCAGGAGCACCCGTAAAAGAAAAGTTCTATGGTAACTAAATAAAGAGCCTTCTTTTACTCAATCAGTATTAAAGATATTGTTCACACCATGGATTTAAATTTAGACAGTTCAAACTTTTTCCCATGTAGATTCTAATGAGAGTATCTGTGTAACAGGATAGAGCTGGAAGGGCTGGATGAAGGAATTTATATAAACACCTAATTCTACATATAAAGAAAACGACTAACCTAAGGTGACACAATGACCTAGTAAAACCTCCGGCCAGAGAGTAAATCTTATGACTCCCAACTGAGACTATTTTCTCTTTGCAAAAGCACAGGTTATCTCTGGTATTGTTGGAGTTCCTTTTGTTTTGGTTCTTTCTTCTTTATCAAAATATTAAATAAATACAATGGGAAATTGCTAGAGAAGTAAAAGAAAATGTATTCCCCAATAAAATCCAAACTCCTGGAAATTTCAAGGTCTAGAATGTCTCTTGTTTAAATGGATGATCAGGTATTGCAACCAACAAAAATACATGTGGGCCAGGCACGGTAGCTCACGCCTGTAATCCCAGCGTTTTAGGAGGTTGAGGCAGGAGGATTGCTTGAGTCCAGGAGTTCTACACTAGCCTGGGCAACATGGTGAAACTCTGTCTGTACCAAAAATATAAAAATTAGGCAGGCGTGGTGGCACACTCCTGTGTCGCAGCTACTCGGGAGGCTGAGGGGGATGGATCACTTAAGCCCAGGAGGCAGAGGTTGCAGTGAACTGAAATTGTGCCAGTGCACATGTGCGTGTGTACGTGTGTACATGCATGTGTATGTGTGTGTACACGTGTGTGTACATACGTGTCTGTGTACGTGTGTGTATGGAATACTACAATAATCCATTTGCAGTAGAAGGAAGACGAAAAACCATAGACATATAGGCATCACTTGGGGCAAAGCATTTAAAATAATAAGTAATCATCTTTGGCTCTGTGGAAGCAACAGATCCACAGGAAGGCGGCTGGCATCTGGAAAATGTTCATCTTAATTTCCTGAATGCAGTAAAGCCCATAGACCCATCCCTTTCTTTTCTGTGTGTATCTCACGATGTTCCAGTATCAGCTTCCTCGTCATCTTCTCTCAGACTTCACTCGATGATCATTTGTTCCTGATCACAAGCCTTAATCTCTCTCCCACTCGCTGGCTGGAATGTGCCCAGGGTTCAGCTTCCCTAACATTGTCATTCAGGCTGAGCACGGAATGAAATGACATTTTTCTGTCAGGTTGAATGGGAAAGATGACATTCCACAAACGCAGATGAAGCCCCATCATGAAATGATTCATACTCAGGAGACCAAAGCAGAAAATCTTTGTAGCCCCTTGTTACATCTGGATGCTGATTTGAGAAGTGAATCCTGCTTGTCCAGGTCTTAAGACAACCCATTTTATGTTGCCTGATCAACAACCAGGAATCTTTTTATGGTTTTGAACCACAGTGTTCAGTCCCTTAAGTGTCTTAACAAAAGGCTATTTGGTGGATTTAAAATAATGGTTGGCAATTGGTCAAAAGTGGAATTATAACACTTCTGCTTTAATGAAGACGCAGCATAATCCTTATGGACTAAAATCAGGCTCATGGGATGAAGACAGTTTCCTGCTAAAGTCTAGTATTCATTCATCTCTCATTTATTCCCCCAATTTTGCACGATTGCTATATGACAGGCATCCAAAGATCACTTGTTTTTAAAAACTGCTAATTAGCATTGGCAGTGTAAGACACTTTCACACTTTGGAGAATTTCCTTACATTTGGTATATCGAAAGAGAGTAAAATTTCTCAGTTGTTTTTTCTTTAATCGTACTAAGGTATTATTATACGTCCCAGCAGCTTAGGCAAATAATCATTTATTGATCCTGTAAAGTTATCTTTTGTTTATGAGCACAGGCCTCAAACTCAGATGTCTGAGTCAATTCTTGTTGCGCCTCTCAATAGCAGTGTGGCTTCAGCCAAATTACTTAATGAACGCTGTCTTCTTAAGCTCAGGTGATCAAGACCTATGTCAAAAAGTAATCATGAGGGTTCAATGAAATCATCCTTACAAAACGCGAGCCCTCTGTCCACACGACATAGGCATTCAATCCATGACAAATTAATATCATATGCAGAAAGTCGAATACTTATCATATTATATACAGGATATGTGTTGTACTACACATACACACATAAAATTTTTACTTATTTATTTGCAAATAAAAATGTTAGTTGCAAGGATCAACTCTCTGTCATCTATTTATTAAAGAGAGCAAAGAGTAAGTTGGCTTACCTCACTTTCCTATCTCATGAGAGGGGTAACAATTTGGTTTCAAAAAAATAAGTAGAAGAGATGTCCCGTGTCCAGTGTTGTCTGAACCTTTAATACCACGAACCCCACATGGGATTCATTATTTGCATATTTAAGATCCTTCAAACAGTGGTTATTTTTGTTTCTGCAGGCCTAAAACGTTTCTCTGTTTTTTCTTTTTTTCTTTTTGAGACAAGGTCTCGCTGTCACCCAGGCTGGAGTGCAGTGGCACAATCTGGATTCACTGCAGCCTCAACTTCCTGAGCTCAATCCATCCCCTTACCTCAGCCTCCCCAGTAGCTGGGGACTACAGGCCCAGGTCACCATGCCTGCCTATTTTTTGGAGAGACTGAGTCTCACTGTGTTACCCAGGCTTGTCTTGAACTCCTGGGCTCAAGCCATCTTCCTACCTCAGCCTCCCAAAGTGCTGGGATTATAGGCATGAGCCACCATGCCCGGCCAGCCTGAGGATTTCTGAGGATTTTTAAGTATTTCCAATGTAAGAATTTTTTATTAAAGTTATATATTTATATATATATATAACTTTAAATATGTGTACACATGTGTTAGGATTTTTAAGTAATTCCAAAGTAAGCATATAAGAATTTTTTAATTAAAATTATAGATGTCTATATAACTATAAACATATGTATACATATAAATGTTAATCAAAATTATAATATAAGAATATTCTAGATTACTATCTACATGGGTTCTACTATATAATATCAGTGCCTGCCATTTGCTTTTGTGTTTGTATTATGTTGGGCCAAGAAATAACAGTCAATTTTTGCAGTCTAGAGAGAAAAATATCAGAGGTAGATAATGGAGAAATCATGGGCTTGCTTCAAGTGAAGAACAAGTGACTATACAGAAAGTTCCACCAATATGAGCCATATAATGATTATATGGTAAGAAATGTTGAAAAGATTGACTCATTTTACATGCACACACACACACACGGTAAATACCTATGAATATCATGTATAATTTTTCAAGTAATAATTGAATTTCATAAAACATCATCATCCTAATGGTTATTTTCCTCAACTTGAATTGTATAAATTAAATATGCATTTAACTTGCAAATACAACTATGTATGCATAGCTTTATGTTTGTATAATTTAGTAAGGTTATAATCAAATAATTAAATTCAAAATCAGGGTCATTAAAACACCTTAGGAAACACTAACTTAAGGGAATCATCAACTATACATGTGTTTGCAGGTATGTGTGTGTGCATGTGTATATATATGTATACACACTTCTATCTATATGTCTGAGGAAACATATAAGTACATACATGTAATTATATCTTATTTTATACATGATTTTACAGTTTACATAGCGTTTTCACATCATGCTTTTTTACTTATTTTTCACTACAAGCCTATTAGACACAAACCTTATTCTACGTTCTTACAGGTAAAGTTACAGATGCTAACATTTTTTATATCATTTTCCCCAAGTCTAATAGTCATTAAAAGGCTGAGGCCTCAAACTGGGTCTGCTGAATTCAGGTAGAATTTCTCATCACATTACTAAAGATGCCTGGACTATTGTAATTTGTGTTCTCAATTTTAAATCTATCAGATTAGTCTTCACTGAAGTTTTCATAATTTCATTTGCATTTTAAAAATTTATAGTGGTTCCCTATTTCCCACAACACTGAACACAAACTACATGTTTTGTCTTCAAAGCTCACCAAAACCTTCCTTTACTCTCCGTGACTTCCCACCGTCTGGCCAGCAGACCCTCGCCAAGTATCCACGCCGCCCAGCCAACTTATTCTCACTTTCTTGCCTTAGTTTTCTCTGGGTTCTTCCTGTCTACCTCAAATATTCTTATTCTGCACCTATTTAAGCCTACTCTAGAGTAGAAAATTGGCTTCAACTATTGCGTCCTATTCTCATCTGATTGGTACTGCTAATGTGTGCAACTGTTTGTAATTTAGCAAGTATTTATTTAAATAAAAGTATTGCTTCACACAGTAATATATAACTGCGCTTCCTGCAGTTGTCTGTATTAAATTACCTTGTGCACTGTCTTCTTAAAATTGCTAGTACTTTAAAAATAAATATCAATGCTGCCCAACGGATCTGTAAATTCTGAGGCCCATGAAACCAGAATATTAGACCCTATTTGTGGGTAGACAGTCAACGTATACAAATATTTTGCAATCATTACAACTTGCATTACCAACTTTCTTGATATATGAAAAAAATCACTAGTTAATTTTTCAATAAACATGATCCTTTTTGAAGGTAATTGCTGACGAATTATTGCAACATACAAGGTGCTAAGACAGGAAAAAATAAAGAGACAGTTGTAGATTTATCATGCAATAAATAACAGACCTCTAGAAAGAATGTTTGTGTCACAACTTCTCAAACATTAATGTGCTCCTTACCCCCAGGCCATGCTGATGGCACACGTATCCTGACTGAGTAGATCTGGGGGAGGGGAGGATTTGAGACTCTACTTTTCTAACAGGCTGCGTTGTCTCGGAGGAGCAAGGATTTAGACTATCCTAAATGCCCTAGGGAGGCTGCTAAGCCTTTTCCAACACAAAGTTTACAAACACCTGCCATAGAATTCCCCTGCTGAGTGGCCCGTGTCCTAGCAGGATCCATACAAATGCCTCAAGTGCCCTTCAGGGACCTCCCACCTCCTGCTCCATTCTGAAGGGTTTACTACCCCTTTGCTGCTTCTCTGAATGCACTTTGCTCATCAGCCAGCCCTCTCTGTAGAAGGAAGGAGTGATGTTGCATGTTGAAATGTTTGGGGAAAGGAGGATGTGTTGGTGACTTTTTTTTTTTTTCAGCTAACCCTGTCCTAAAGTGAGAATTCTGTTCCCCCCATGTGTCTCTGCACTATTGGATGAGACCATGGGAGACGCTGCAAGTGCAAAATGAAGGTCTCCCCATCCCATCAAAGCATATTTTAGCACAAGTAATAATAATAATAATAGCTTGTTAAGAACTAAACAAAAATAAGGAAAAATATTAAAAGTACTATAAGTAGCAGGCAACCTACAGTTGCTTCAAGTGAAGAACAAGTAACTATACAGAAGGTTCCACAAATATGAGCCATATAATGATTATATGATAAGAAATGTTGAAAAGATTGACTCATTTTACATGCAAACACACACACACTTGGTAAATACCTACGAGTATCTTGTATAATTTTTCAAGTAATAATTGAATTTCATAAAAACATCATCATCCTGATGGTTATTTTCGCAAAAAACGAAACAAAACAAAACAAAGTGCCCTTAAAATCTAGGATAAACGTTTACCAAAAACAGAGGGCTTCTGTCTTTAGAAGGTGACCCTTGCACTCCCTTCCCTGCACAATTTTCTCTCTGCAACAACTCATGCTTTTTAAGCAACATCCTCAGGACAGCCTCTCAGTTACCAGTTTTCAGGAAATGATTGTCAGATGGGCTGTATTCGTGAGCCGCTGTGAAGGGAAAATGCCGTGGGATAAGCTGGAGAGAAGAGGAGGGGACACAGGACTCAGGGCCCAGGTGACAGGCATACAGCTTACAGGAAGCACGTCAGGACACCCTTCAGAGTTTGAAGATGGGCAGTGACACCAACTCATTTGTGACCTGATAAAACCCTCTGGCTGCCATCAGGAGATGAACTGAGAGAGGGTCCTCAGTGGGGCCGATGTAGGAAGCCCAGTAGGGCAGCCCATGAGAGAGAGCGGACTGGGGGAGGGGAAATATGTGGATGGACTTGGACCCACTGAGTAGCTGGAACCAACAGGGTGTGGGAGTCACAGGACGGACTTTATGTGCAAGCAAGAGAGAGAAGTGATTCAAGCAGTTGGATAGACTGAGATGCTAATTTCTCAAATGGGATTCACTTCAGGGCAAGTAGATTCAGGGGAGAAAAGAGTTTCATCTTAGCCGTGGGATCGTGAGGCACAGTGGGTATTGCAATTAGGCAGTTGGTATTAGGTCTGGAACTGAGAAGGAAGGGCAGGCAGCAAGTGAAGACCATAAAGTATTTCTAACATTTACTGCAACCTTGAATAAAGTACCTTCTGGCTCTTTCTATGCCTTATTCAAATTGTGATTACATAGCTAAGACTATACATTGAGCCTGTCCTAAAAATTACTTTTTTTTTTTTTTTAGAGACAGAGTCTCACTCTGTCACCGAGGCTGGAGTGCAGGGCTCCATCTCAGCTCACTGTAACCTCCACCTCCCGAGTTCAAGAGATTCTCCTGCCTCGGGCTCCTGAGTAGCTAGGATTACAGGCGTGCACCACCGTGCCCAGCTAATACTTGTATTTGTAGTAGAGACGCGGTTTCACCATGTTGGCCAGGCTGGTCTTGAACTCCTGAACTCAAGTGATCCTTCCGCCTCGGGCTCCCAAAGTGCTGGGTTTATAGGCATGAGCCACTGTCTATTAACAACTTATTATTATTATTATTATTATTATTATTATTATACTTTAAGTTCTAGGGTACATGTGCATAACGTGCAGGTTTGTTACATATGTATACTTTGGCCATGTTGGTGTGCTGCACCCATCAACTCGTCAGCACCCATCAATTCGTCATTTATATCAGGTATAACTCCCAATGCAATCCCTCCCCCCTTCCCCCCATGATAGGCCCCGATGTGTGATGTTCCCCTTCCCGAGTCCAAGTGATGTCATTGTTCAGTTCCCACCTATGAGTGAGAACATGCGGTGTTTGGTTTTCTGTTCTTGTGATAGTTTGCTAAGAATGATGGTTTCCAGCTGTAACAACTTTTAAATAATAAAAAATTACTATTAGAACAGACCACGTTCTTGGCTAAGAAGTTAGAGTTGCTCACAGGCATGACTGTTGCAAGTTGGTTTACAAGCACTTGAAATTTGATTTCAGAGAGTTAAATTCGCGCTTCACATTCTCCATCAACTTGTTCTATGGAAACAATCAGGTATTTCAAATTTGATACAGGTGATATGCCCCACTATTGTTTGAATGCATCTCCTCCAAAATTCAGTTTTCAATATGACAGTATTAAGAGATGGGGCATTTAAAAGGGGATCAGGTCATGAGAGCTCTTTCCTTGTGAACCGGATTAGGTGTCCCTGTAAAAGGGCTTTATGGAGCAGAGTCATGCCACTTTGTCCTTCTGCCATGTGATGACACGGCATTCCTCTCTCCAGAGGGCGCAGCCTTTCCCAGACAGCCAAACCTGCTGGTGCCTTGATCTCGGACTTCCCAGCCTCCAGACGGTGAGAAATACATTTTTGTTCCTTACGAATTACCCAGTCTGTGGTATTCTGCTATAGTAACACAAAACGGACTAAGATACTCCCATCAAAAAATTCATGTTTTAAAGTAATATTTAATAGGGGATAAAATATGTTTCAAAAATTTCTGTGCCATGTACCATAACATATCAGTATTGCCAATACTTTGTAAGTAAAATGTCATCACATTTTCAATGTATCAAAAAATGGAACATCATGTAATATAGCAAGAAGAAAAGATTGAAGGTTATGATCGCTTTATTAACTTTTCTTTCAAGCAATACGTCTAAGAAATTATTTTAGTACCATTTGAGCGTCATTAGGTTTCGAGACATATTTTCAGAACACAAAGAAAATCTGGGTATTCTGTGAAGCTTCTGTCAATTTCAGCTTCCTGTTTGTCACCTGAATGTGAACAATGGTGTGAAACCATGATCACATATGCACATATATGTGTAGGAACTAAAGATGTGTATAGTTATTTTATACTAATGTCTATAATATGTTATAGAAACAGAATAGGATGCTTGAAAGTACATAGCTTTAGATAGAGCAAAGTCTGAGTTTGGGATTTGTCTGTTTGTTTATGACTTGGACAAGGTACATAAAGTAGCCAAGCCTTTGCTTCCTCACCTGTAAAACAAATCACCACACCTCCTCAGCTGCGGTTCTTCAGCAGATGCACAGTTTACAAAGCAAAACATCTGGACCCTATTAGGCCCATAGCAAATCATCAGATTTATTATTCTGTCATGAGAAATAATAATTTTCCTTCAGATATAATTGAAAAGAAAGCCTTCTTCAGGTTTTTAAATGAAGGTCAACTAAAAACTAAATAAACATGAAAGATTATTTTTACTTTTCATCATGATGTTCAGGACATTCACCATCAAATGTTTTCTCTGAACCCTGGATATCCCCTTATGCCACTGTCAATGGAATTTAGGATGCACTCGAGCAAACACTGGGAGACGTGAACCCTAATCCACAGTTGGCCAGGGGTTGACAGTGTCTCCTCAATCATATAGCATCTCAAGCTTACACAAACTAGTACGGATACACATACAATAAAGCACTGACCCCAATACTCAGAAAGTCATATACACAGGAGGTACAAATGGACACAGTTACAGAGAAATCTGTTTCAACATTATCGCCTTTATCAACACAATACCTGACATCATTGATCAAATACAAATTCCCTGTCATAGTGAAAAGTTTTTCTAATTGCATTACCTCATTTAATCGTGAGAACACCCTATGAGGTAGGTTCTGTTTTTTTTTTTTTTTTATTACTTGTAAGAAAAGTGGACATTAGAACATTATGCAAATCACCCAAATTCTGATGACTAGTAAATGGCTCTGTCAGGGGTCAGATCTCAGAGTAGCCGATGCCCAAGGCCGCCTTTCAGTTACTCCCCTGTGCTGTCTCTGGGCTGCACCTGACACATTTCACCATATGCATATTTATCATCATTTTCAATGTCCAACTATCAACACTCAATCCATCCACCAATCAGTTAGAGATACAGTTTCAAATATGATTCTGATAATGCACAGACCACATTGAATTTGAGTATTAATGGGAATATTTCTGGGTCCTTTTTCTTTTTTTTTGTTTTCCTCCCCTATCT
Organism: Piliocolobus tephrosceles; assembly: GCF_002776525.5. Lineage (NCBI taxonomy): Eukaryota > Metazoa > Chordata > Mammalia > Primates > Cercopithecidae > Piliocolobus > Piliocolobus tephrosceles. The sequence continues at coordinate 8,315,821 of NC_045440.1, read as the reverse complement.
TTGATTTCCAAAATATGTTCTTAGCATAATTAGGCACCAAGCAACATCTTACATGACGTGTAGACAACATCCAATATACCATTAATACCATGCTGAAGGCTGAGAGAGAAAATAACAGCAAGAAAGGAGGTGAAGCACGGAGCCACCTCTCCACTCATGGGGATATAACTGCTCACACTGCTTTTCTTCAGTATGTGTCAGTGGTGCGATGTCTGGCGTTTCCAAGGAGCAAATACCAGCGACAGAAGTATTCTTCCATTTGTTTTAAAGGATAAAGCAAAGTGTGTCTGAAAATGAATGTCCATAGAGGGAACTAGCGACTTGGTTTTTGCAGACACTAAAGTAAACTTAAAAACAACAACCAACAACAACAAACACACATAAAAAAAAAAAAAAAAATCCCATCAACTCTGAAATGGAAAATTGAGGATAATAGGATTGAGCAAGAAGTATCTTTAGATGTTCTAAATCTCTTGAAAATATCTAGCACATCACAACCCAAGGAAGAAAAAAAAAATTTTTTGAATTTGAAACAGACAAAAACGCTATGAAAAAGAAGGCAGCAGAATAGGGTTGGCAAATAAACAGCTAATTATTACAGTGAAAGGCTCTGGCTTGGCAAATAAAGCCTCTAGAACATTTACTCAGGGGTGAATTGGCTGCTCAGCCAAAGCTGTACAAGTAACTGACTTTTACCTGTCTACTTTCAGAGTGTTGTTCAAAAGAGAGAGGTACAAACATTTTAAAATAGTCTTTTTTTAGAAATATAAAACAAAGTTTTATTCAATAAAAATCAAATTCCTAGAGAAAAAAAGCTGGAGGAACATAAAGTGGCACAGCTGTGGGTCATATAAAATTCTAATTTGGATACGAACCACCACTGTCCTATGGAACCCAAGAGTCCTAGGCTCACTAAGCATTTAATCAATCTCGTATCCTAAGAACTTACAGAAGGATTTTGTGCACGTTCTTTGTGGCTGATTTCCATAGGAATCTGCATTTTGGCGCCTATCCTCATCCTCCCTGATAAGTGGGCTTATTGAGCATGCTCTGTTAAACTAGTCAAGCCCAGAAGCACATGTTGTTTCTGATAACGAACAAGTGACTTAACCTATTTCAGCTTTAGTTTTACCATCTGCAAAATAAGAATAAAAATGATAGCAAAAACTAGGAAATAATGAGTGTTGACAAAGATGTGATAAAATTGAGACCCTTGTGTATTGTTAATAGGACAGTAAAACGATATAGCCGCTGTTGATAACCTATGGTTTTTCCCAAAAAAATTAAAAATAGAATTACCATATGATGCAGAAATTGCACTTCTGGCTAAATAACCAAAAGAATGAAAAACTTGTACACTTAAGTCCTGAGGAGCATTATTCACAATAGCTAAACTAGGGAAACAACCCAAGTGACTGCCAAGAGATGAACAGATAAACAAAATGCAGCCTCTACACACAGCGGGTTATTACTCAGTCTTAAAAAGGAAGGGAATTCTGACACACCACATGCTACAACATGATGATCTTGAAGACACTATGTGAAGCGAAGTCATAAAAAGACAAATACTACATGATTCTACCATGTGAGGTGCCTAGAGTAGTTGAATTCAGAGAGACAAAGTAAAACGATGGCTGGCTTGTAGGGGCTGGAGGAGGAGAAATGGGGACTTGTTTAATATGTGCAGAGTTTAAGTTTTGCAAGTTAGAATAGTCTCAGAGATCGACAGTGGTGATGATTATCTGACCTTGTTAATGTACTTAACACCACTGAACTGTACATTTAAAAATGAAAAATAATAACTATATGCCACAGATGCAAGGTCATTAGGATAAAGTTAGATAGGGAACATTAAGTCTTGCTGCACAACAGTCAATCAATACTTTTCAATTTTCATCCTCTTTGATTTACAGGTGAAGAAATGAAGCAGCAAGCACAGCTCAAGCTACCTCTTAGAGGACACCGGTTACAGAAAACATTTTCAACAAAATGAACTTTGAAGGCCTGATAAATTCTCAAAACACTGATCTGAGGTTTGGCTACATATTAATGACATGATTTCGATTTGTGTACCTGCCCAAATCTCATGTTGAATTGGAGAGGCGTGGTGGGAGGTGACTGGATCATGAAGGTGGCTGTTCTCCTGATAGTGAGTGAGTTCTCAGGAGATCTGATGGTTTGAAAGCCTGTGGCATTTTCCCCCAGCTCTCTCTCTCCTGCTGCCATGTGAAGAAGGGACTTGCTTCCCCTTCAATTTCTGCCATGATTGTAAGTTTCCTGAGGCCTCCCAGCCATGCTTCCTGTACAGCCTACAGAACTGTGAGTCAATTAGGCCTCTTTTCTCCATAAATTGCCCAGTCTCAGGTAGTTATTTCTAGCAGTGTGAGAATGCATTAATAAAATTAATAAGAATAGTAAACACAGAAAATAAAGAAGAAACAAACATATGATTGTTTGTAAACATATGATTGGAAGATTGATAAGAATAGTGACTACAGTAAACAAACTAGCTGCTGAGAATAAAAACAACCCCAGCATTTTCTCACAGTTTGCCATTACAAATCCTTACACAGTTTTGCAAGAAATGCTTTATTGGTTCTTTCCGAAAATGTGATTCTGACTATTTAGAAATAACCAGCGTGAGGTTAAGAAAATTCCAACTTAAAATCTCAATAAAGTAGGTATTAAAGACAAATTAGGGGCTTACTTTCAGAATCAAGGACCAAAAATCTTTTTTTTTTCTTTTACACCCAGGGTATAAGCAATGTGGAAGGGAGAAAATTAGAGAACAAAACTTTGAAAACAAGTGTATTGCATGTGCACTGGAAAACATGGCTGGAGGAGTTTGCCCATGCTTCCTTCTCCAGTGGGTCAGGTTGACATTTTACTTAATGGGAAAAGTAAACGAACAGATGTACCTGGACTAGAACCTTCACAAATACATCTAAAGAGGAAATAGACCTGGAAATCCTCATTTCATAAATAAGCAAATAATGTGTCTATCATTAAATTTCAAAAAGAAAAATATATAAAAAGAAAGATATATAGTGATAGATAAATGACAGATGATAGATTAGATAGAAAGATAGGAACACATATAGAGAGGAAGACAGGAATAATAGATAGATAGATAGATAGATAGATAGATAGATAGATAGATAGATAATAGCTAGATATAGATAGTTCAGTAGATTAGGTAGGTGGGTAGATAGACAATAGAAAGATACATAGATAAATTGATAGATAAATATGTCAGAAGAAAGATAGAAAGGTAGATGGAGAGATTGCTAAATCAGTAGAGGGATGATAGGAAGATAAATACATACATACATAGATGTGTAGATACATAGATAGAAAAATGATAGCCAATAGGAATATAGGTATGTATATACAGAGAGGAAGATGATAGGAAGATAGATACATAGATGGACAGATATATAGATAGGAAAATGATAGATGATAGACACATAGATACATAGGTAGGTAGATCAATAGATAGGAAGATAGGAAGATGATAGGAAGATAGATGGATAGATAAAAAATGATAGATCGATTGATCAATCAATAGATTGATTGACAGGAAGACAGAGAGACAGAGAAAGATGAGAGATAGTAGACAGCCTACAAAGCATCTGATAAGTATTTTCTCAAACTATGAAAGGAAAACTAGGAGTAAACTAAAATGCACTGATAAATCGAAAGTATTAACAAAGCTGAGAAACTAGATTCCCTAGTGATAAAACACAAGTAGCAGAAACTATAAAAGCTGGCTCATTACAAAAGAAAATGAGTGAAGAGTGTAGTTTCCACAGCTTAGAGGTTATCACCCTCTAAGCCAGCCAGAGTGTTTCTCCGAGCACTAAATAAACTACAAACACATTGGCAAATGACTGCTCAGTCATTTAAATTAAAAATTAATAATAACGGGCCGACTTTCCAACCATATTTCTGAAGGTTACAGAAAAATCGCCTATTGGCAATTACCGAAATTGCCAAAGGACAATTCAAAGGAGCGTGGGCCTGTTGATGTCTGTCCCGCTTCCAAGGGCTTCTGGCTCTAGCATCCTGTGCAATTCTCTTGGTGCTTAAACTCCGTTTCATTAACTTTTCTACTACAACAGCTAAGGAAATGAAGCATTTCAATATCCAACCTCCAGTAATTATTTAAAACAGATTTAGATTCATTCAAATAAACAACTCCATGAAAATCTCATATTTTCAGCTCTATTTGAAGCTCAACATGGTCAGAGAATGAGAAGTCACACATATGAAGATACAGGGAATCAGTGACAGAATTAAAATCAGAACTCCCTTCTTGCTGACTTTTCCATCACGCATTTGAACAGACCCTGCAGCCAACAAGAATTCATTATGCACGCAGGCAAAATGAATTGACTAAATGTATTTTGAAGTAGACTCTGGGGGTCCTTTAATTCTTGAGTAATCATGGCTTCCTTGTGATATTTTGTCTTAATTTCTGAGGAATTTCAAATACAGACAGACGATAATAATAGCTTTGGTAAAACAATAATTACCTGTTTTAAAAACACAGGACACAATCATATTTGTCAAATAGCTCTGCAGATTCCAAATGGACTGAAGGCTGGTCATAAAGGAGATTACCAATTCTGATAATTGTATGGTAATGGGAACTCCAGGGAGAACAGAAAACTGAGCTACACAGAAAATTGGAAACTCTTATTTAAGCTCATTTCTCCACAATTCTTCTGGCCTCAAAAATGGATGGAATGAAGTGTCAGAGTTATTAACAGTTAATATGAAATTATTACTTGTAGTGTCTTTGGTCAGGCTAAGTCGGAGCTTCTAGCTAAGACAAGTTGATGGGTGTAATTAAGTTGCTAATAAAGAGGTACAGACTGATGAAAATCCACAAAGGCTTTAAGAGGTTAATTAATTTATCATTCCTCCTTCAACCTCATCTCTTTTGCTCAGCCTGTGCCAGGTGCTAAGCCTGGGGCCTGGCACAGAACAGGAGGTCAACACAATCAGTCTACGGAATGAATGGCCCCCACCTATGCACCTCTTGACCTGTCTGAGAGCATCAGCCAATAAGGTGCATGGCAATGTTATTCCCAGGCCCCACACATGAGACAGGAGATACCATGATACTCTGTCTTTTATCGTGACATTTTTCCACCATTTCCACCATGTACAAATCATAACCAGGTGCTCTCAGTTCCTTTGTGCCTCAAATGCCCATCATTTGACCTCGGTGCCTCCCTGCACTCCAAGCGTAGCCATCTCATCATAGTCCACTGCGGCTTCCTCACAGGCTCATGCTTCTTTCAAGTTGGAGAAGAGTATGTTGGTTTACTGAAGCAAGTCCCATTTCACAAGCAGAAACATCGAATGATTTTCTCCAGTTCCACACAGACATTTAACAGTAAATTGAGAATCAGAATTTAAACCCCAGCGCTCCCGATCTTAAGTGAGCTCAACTCTAATGTCACCATCCTTCTCACCATATTAATGTCTAATATATAGTATATAATACACAAATATATAAGATTGATCAACATTCTTCAATTAACATGTAATAAAAATTTATATTCACTAACTGGATTGTATATGAAATATACTATAATAAATGAGTGGTTTTAATATAGTTTATATCAAATATTAATGTTGAATAATAACAATTTTACAACTTCATGGTTTCTACCCTCGGTTCCATGTGCTGTAATTACCTAATTTATCTTACTGAATTCTCATACTAACAATATGACTCAATATTATTACCTTCCATTTTCAGGGGTCACTGTTGTCCAGAAATATTAGATGGTTTTTTGAGAGTTCATCTAGTAAGGGGTAGAGCCAGACTCAAATCCAAATGTCTGACTCTGAAGTGTATGTTCCTTCCCTATAGCACAATGACTTTTTGTTATAATAAATAAAATAAAAAATATTTTATGGTTTCCCTTTTCCTTTATATTTCTATCCAAAAGGGAAATCTCACTGCGTGTGTCACTAATGCCTCAAATATTTCAGATTTTTCAAAATGGCTTGAACAGAGGTCCAAACACTGTCTCAGGTAGTTTTCACTATTTCTTTCTGTGGTAATTTTCTTCTTGTCAGTTCTAAAAAATGTGAAAACTTTCTTCATAGATTTGCTCGTGTTCTTTTTTCTTTTTGCTTTATGTTCAATCCCACAGGCTTCAAAGAATATGTCACTTTTCCACCTAACATAATTTACTACTCACTTTTTGTATAAAGCCATGACTTTTATAGACCCTCCAAGACTCAGGGCTTCTAACAAAAAATCCCCACACTTCACATCATGGAAACCAAGGAAAAGTCTGTTGCATTCTAAATCCCATTAATGACATAATCTTCATAAATAAACACATGTGTGCATGTGTATTAGGCCATTCCTGCATTGCTACAAAGAAATACCTAGACTGGGTAATTTATAAAGACATTTAGGTGGCTCACGTTTCTGCAGACTGTACAGGAAACAAGGTGCTGGCATCTGCTTGGGTTCTGGGGAGGCCTTAGGAATCTTTCAATCATGGCAGAAGGCCAAGGGGGAGCAGGCGTCTCACACAGCCAGAACGGGAGCAAGACAGAGTTGAGGGGGAAGTGCCACACACTTTTAAATGACCAGATCTTGTGGGAACTCACTATCATGAAGATAGCACTAAGTCGTGAGGGATCCACCCCCGTGATCCAAACATCTCCCATCAGACATTACCCCCAGCATCAGAGAGTAAAATTCAACATGAGATTTGGGCAGGGATAAATATCCAAACTATATTATTTCTCCCCTGACCCCTCCCAATTCTCATATCCTTCTCACATTGCAAAATAAAACCCTGTCTTCCCAAAAGAAGCCCAAAGTCATAACTCATTCCAGTATTAAGTCTCATCTGAGACAAGGCAAGTCCCTTCCACTTAAGAACTTGGAAAATCAAAAATAAGTTTGTAACTTCCAAGATACAATGGAGATATAGGTATTGGGAAAACTTTCCCATTCCAATAGGGAGAAATTGGCTGAGAGAAAGGGGCTGGTCTGGGTACAGTGGCTCACACCTGTAATCCCAGCACGTTGGAAGGCCGTGGCAGGTGGATCACAAGGTTGATCGCAAGGTGGATCACAATGCGAGACCAGCCTGGCCAACATGGTGAACACTCTGTCTCTACTAAAAATACAAAAATTAGCTGAGCGTGGTGGTGGGTACCTGTAATCCCAGCTACTTGGGAGGCTGAGGCAGGAGAATTGCTTAAAACTGGAAGGCGGAGGTTGTAGTGAGCCAAGATCACACCACTGCACTCCAGCATGGGCAACAGAGCAAGACTCTGTCTGAAAAAAAAAAAAAAAAAAAAAAAAAGAAAGAAAGAAAGGGGTTACCTGCCCCATTCAAGTTTGACACCCAGCAGGGCAGTCAGTCAATCTTAAAGCTCCAAAATAACCTCCTTTGACTCTGTCTTACATCCAGGGCTCATCACTACAAGGGCTGGTGTCCCAAGGCCTTGGGCAGCTTCGCCTCTGTGGTTTTGCAGGGAGCAGCCCTGGGCTGCTCTCAGGAGCTGGAGTTGAGTACCTGTGGCTTTTTCATGCTGAGGGGGCAAACTGCTTGTAGATCTACCATTCTCAGGGTCTGGAGGGCAGTGATCCCTCCTCACAGCTCCACTAAGCAGTGCCCCATTGGAGACTCTGTGTGAGGTTTCAACCCCACATTTCCCTTGGCACTGCCCTAGTAGAGGTTCTCTGTGAGCGCTCTGCACCTGCAACAGGCTTCTGCCTGGATGCCCAGGCTTTTTCATACGTACTCCAAAATCTAGGTGGAGGCTATTAAGCATTCTTCTTTCTTGCGTTCTGCACACCTACAGGCTTAACACCACATGGAAGCTGTCAAGGTGTATGGCTTGCACCCTTTGGAGCAGTGGCCTGAGCTGTACCTGGGCACTTTTGATTCAAAGATGGAGCCAGAGCAGCAAGGATGATGTGGAAAGCAGTGTCCTGAGGATGCAAAGGGCAGTAGGGCCCTGGGCCTGGCCCATGAAACCATCTTCTCGTCCTAGGATTCAGGGTCTGTGATGGGAGGGTCTGCCAAGAAGTTCTCTGAAATACCTTCAAGGCCTTTTCCCCATTGTTTTGGAGTGTTAGCACTTGGCTCTCTTTCAGTCATGCAAATTTCTCTAACAAGTAGCTGCTCCACAGCCTTCTTGAATTCCTCTTTCTGAAAAAGCTTTTTTCTTCCTCTGTCATGCGGCCAGGCTGCAAATTTTTTTAAACTTTTTTTTTTTTTTTGAGACGGAGTCTCGCTCTATCGCCCAGGCTGGAGTGCAGTGGCCGGATCTCAGCTCACTGCAAGCTCCGCCTCCCGGGTTTACTCCATTCTCCTGCCTCAGCCTCCCGAGTAGCTGGGACTACAGGCGCCAGCCACCTCGCCCGGCTGGTTTTTTTTTTTTGTATTTTTTTAGTAGAGACTGGGTTTCACGGTGTTAGCCAGGATGGTCTTGATCTCCTGACCTCGTGATCCACCCGTCTCGGCCTCCCAAAGTGCTGGGATTACAGGCTTGAGCCACCGCGCCTGGCCTTTTTTAAACTTTTGTGCAGTGCTTCCTGTTTAAATATAAATTTTAACTTCAAGTCATTTATTTGCTCCCATATTTGAACGTAGGCTGTATAAAGCAGGCAGACCACATTTGGAACGCTTTGCCACTTCAGATTTTCTTCCACCAGATACCCTAACTCATTACTCTGAAGTTCAAAGTTCCACAGATCCCTAGGGAAGGGGCGCAATGCAGCCAAGCTCTTTGCTAACACATAACACACCTGACCTTTGCTCCTATTCCCAGTAAGTCTCTCATTTCCATCTGAGACCCCATCAGCCTGGTCTTCATTGTTCGTATCACCATTAGCATTTTTGTCACAATTATTTACCCAGTCTCTAAGAAGTTACAAACTTTCCTTTATCACCCTTTGTTATGCTGAGGCTTCCAAACCTTCCCAACCTCTGTCTGCTACCCAGTTCCAAAGCTGCTTCAACATTTCCAGGTACCTTTATAGCAAGACCCTACTCCTTGGTACCAATTTTCTGTATTAGGCAATTCTTGCATTGCTATAAAGCGATACCCGAGACTGGGTAATTTATAAGAAAACGAGGTTTAATTGGCTTATGGTTCTGTGAGCTTTATAGGAAGCATGGTGCTGGCATCTGTTCAGTTTCTGGGGAGGCCTGAGGGAGCTTTTAATCATGGCAGAAGGCCAAGGGGGAATAAGTATGTCACACTGTCACGTGGCCAGAGCAGCAGCAAGAGGTGGGTGGGGATGCCACACACCCAGATCTCAAAAACACTCATTATCATGAAGATAGCACCAAGCCATGAAGGATCCACCCCCATGATCCAAACACCTCTTTCCAGGCCCACCTCCAGCTTTGGGAATTACAATTCAACATGAGATTTGGGCAGGGACAAATATCTAAATCTAAACTATATTAGTATGTATATAATTTCATGCTGAAAGGATCATTAAAATGTAAGTGGGAGTTGAACAGTGAGAACACATGGACACAGGGAGGGGAGTATCACACACCCGGGCCCATCAGGGGGTGGGGAGCAAGAGGAGGGAAAGCATTAGGACAAACACCTAATGCAACTAATGCATACAGGGCTGAAAACCTAGATGGCAGGTTGACAGATGCAGCAAACCACCATGGCACATGTATGTCTATGTAACAAATCTGCACGTTCTGCACATGTACCCCAGAACTTAAAGTAAAATAAAAAATAAAATAATAAAATGTATGTCTGACATACATTTTTTAAAAATACAACTCAAGCCATATGCACAACAGTAATTTTCTTTTTTTTTTTTTTTGAGACGGAGTCTTGCTCTGTCGCCCGGGCTGGAGTGCAGTGGCCGGATCTCAGCTCACTGCAAGCTCCGCCTCCTGGGTTTACACCATTCTCCTGCCTCAGCCTCCTGAGTAGCTGGGACTACAGGCGCCCGCCACCTCGCCCGGCTAGTTTGTTGTATTTTTAGTAGAGACGGGGTTTCACCGGGTTAGCCAGGATGGTCTCGATCTCCTGACCTCGTGATCCACCCATCTCGGCCTCCCAAAGTGCTGGGATTACAGGCTTGAGCCACCGCGCCCGGCCACAACAGTAATTTTCAACCTGAAGTGGATTATTTCTCACATGATTTTCAGATTTAAAAATAAATGCAATATCCATTTTCCATTTGAATGGATAAGGCTTTTTGGAAAATGTGAGCAGAAAAACTCCCATTCACCGACACCATTACAGTCACCGATTCACCCGACATCAAAACAACCTAAATGCAGACATTCCATCTGAACTCTACTCCATGGATGCATTGCAAATATGCCATTTCATATATTAATAATTTGGTCACCAAACCTGTCCAGTTATGAAGGCAGCATCTATCTCAGAACAGTGCACCATGTGCACAAAATTGAAACTCCTGTGCCCCTCGGTTGATCTCTACTGTTTTACTCCCCATGACACCTGGAAGCAAGCATTCCAGTAAATGAAATGCCCATGTATAATCCACTGGTCTATTAACAGAAAACAGGCACAGTAAATCATTTTCTGGATAATGCATTCCATACAATGCTCATACAAGTTATTTTTTAGAAGAAATCAATGGTACCTTGAAAGGTTCAAGAGTAAGAGTGAATGGTAGAGAGTCTCGAGTCTCAGGGCATCTGAGATCACTTCTTCCGGAGTCCATGTCTGCACAAATTCAAACTATTACAATTAGAGGCTGAAAGTTTTGTTTCCTAGCTTTTACATGGAAGAGTCCAATTAATGATTTTGTCTATTAACCTGACCAAACTAGGAGTATGGAGCCGAAGAATGTATCAAACCAATCCACAAAACAAATGCTCTGAACTAGAATCAACAACAAAGATTTTAACAATTATCACCCTCTAAAAAAGCATAGCTAAGAACAAGCTTCAGATTTTTTTTTAAATCAGAGAATAAATCAATATGCCAAGGATGTGCTATTTTAAAGAATATTATGTTAATATGAACCAGAAAATGTTCCACCAAGCTTGTCATGTCATGGTCAAAATACTTTGAAGAACACAATTCTTGGCGTAGGTGTTTATGTGCATCTGTGCCTGGGTTTCTAGCCCAAATTAAAGAGCTGTTGGAACACCCTCAGATGTTTCATTTGTGGGCCTCCTTTTAATAGTATCCCGATTTTAATTAGCACTAGGGAAGCAGATGTGGCAGAGAAACGATGCCAAGAATCTGAACTTTACATCTCCACTTGTAGTGAAGGCATGAGGTTCTTCCATTTCAATACATAGTATCATATTGGTTAGCACAGCTTGCCGAATATCTGAATACTTGCATATGTATATATGTATACATAGGTGTATGTGTGGCGCCCAGTTTTCAGTATTAATGGGAACATAAACATCATGCTAATTCTGAGTAATGCAAAACCCAGTATTTGTCTTCAAGTGTCAGACAATATTAAGAATAGACAAAATTGGTTGTGAAAAATCTCCCCAGTCAACTCTTCTCCTAATGAAAAATTAAATCATAAAATTAATTTTTTTCCACTCTTTTTTGTAAAAATGAAATGCAGCTCTCACAAATTCCCAATGCTATTTCTTCAAGTTTGTTAAAATGATGCTAAAGTTCTTGAATAAATACAAAATTCCTATCATCTCTGATGAAAATTTTGCAAATAGAGTGAGGAAAAGGACTTGACTGCATTTGATAGGAAAACATATTATTGTTATTTCAATTAAAGCACTATGGACTTGGCATAGGAAATCATGCACATAAACAGAAAGAACAGAATGTCCACAAATAGATATCCACCTACCAGATGATTTAATACAGAAAGTAGTTGGAATTTTAAATCAGTGAAAAAAAATTAGTGGGGCAAATAATTGCCCAGCAAAGTATTTAATAAATGACACTCAGATAACTGGGTAGCCATCTGAGAGGGTGACAAAATAGGATCAAACTGAGATTAACACAGATTCACTCTCTAGAATACGAAGCGAATACTTATGTGTATAAACGAAGCTACAGATTAGAAAATTAGTAGCTTAATATATAAATGAAATCATTCAAATTTTAGAAAAATAGATCAATTTTAACAGAAAATAGAGAGGACTTTTCTAGGCCACAGTCCACAAGGATTAAGATGTTTCTATTCATAGACCAGAAAACACATTTGCAATACAGATGACTGACAAGTGGCTAATAAATTATTGTACAAAGAACTTTCAATAAAATTGAATAAGACCAAAGAAAAATAGGAAAATCATGAGAACATGAACTTAAAAACAAATAAAATATAATAGTCAAGAAATTACCAAAAAAAAAATTCTTTACTGAGTAATGATCAAATGAATGAAAACGGAAACAACGAGTGATTTTTTTGGTTCCATTTTGACTGTCAGATGTGCAAGAATTAAAAAGATTGGCAATTATGATTTTTTTATTGCAACATAAATTATTCCACACATAGAGGCCCCAAATAGCACCCATTTACTCCAACAAGATTTCTGAAGGTCAGGCATGGGCGTGGCCTCACCCTGAGGGTGGCAGCAGGCTGCTTTCTCACCTGGAGGCACGGGACGAATCCACTTGGAAGCTCACTCAGGTGGTGACGGAAATAGGTTTCTCGCATTTGCACAGCTGACTGGCTATGGGCTCCGAGCACCTGGAGGCCCTGTGTCTTTCTTCATCTTCCAAGCCAGCTACAAAGACTCTCCCTCACATCCAGTCTCTCTCTGGCCTTCAGTCTCTGACCAGTAAGAACCCTGTCCCTAGAAGAGCCCGTCTGGTGAGGTTCCACAGTCTGAGCACATTCTCCCTTTCTGAAGAGCAGCTGTGCCAACAACACAACCTAATCACACGAGGAGGGCCCACTGCACCCCCAGGTCCATAGGGAGCAGTCTACCCAGGGCGTCCGTCATCCAGCCCCCTCTTAGAATGCTACCTTCACCACACTCCTCAAACACAGAAGCTTCCGGAAGCAAGCCGTCACACCTGGAGTGGAACAGCCTATTCGGATCACCTGAAGCTCAGTTTGACAAGATAACCCAATATGTCACCTGTTCATTTCCTGTATTTCACTTTCAAGAAATTTTATCCTGTGGCAATAAGTGGAAGAAAGTGCAAAGATGTTTCTGAATGAACACACATGTCTGCATTTTATCTTAGTTAGAAACGACATAACTGGTCAATGAAATTGCAATAAAGATACAAATAAATATTTCAAAATAGAATTTTTGGCATTTTATTATAATTTTTGGATATAAAATAATGTTTATGCAATATCATGGAAAGTGTGATATCATTCAATTGATATAAAAACCGATTATAGATATAATAGATATGTTTACCGATGTGGTTTGTATCTGTGTCCCCACTCTAATCTCATGTTAAATTGTAACTCTCAGTAGTGGAGGTGGGACCTGGAGGGAGGTGATTGGATCATGGGGCCAGATCTCTCATGAATGGCTTAGCACCAACCTCTTGGTGCTTTCCTCATAATAGTGAGTGAGTTCTTGCAAGATGCTGTTGTTTACAAGTGTGTAACACCTCCCCTCTCGCTCTCTATTGCTCCTACTTTTGCCAGGCAATGTGCCTGATCCCCCTTCACTCTCTGCCATGATTGGAAGCTTCCTGAGGCCTTCCCAGAAGCAGATGCTGCCATACTTCCTGTCCAGCCTGCGAAACTGAGCCAATGAAACCTCTTTTCTTTATAAATTACCCAGCCTCAGGTATTTTTTTCTTTTACTTTTTTTTTTTTTTTTTTTTTTTAAGACAGAGTCTCTCTTTGTCACCGAGGCTGGAGTGGAGTGCAATGGCGTGATCTCAGCTCACCACAACCTCCTCTACCTCCTGAGTTCAAGCGATTCTCCTGCCTCAGCCTCCCGACTAGCTGGGATTACAGGCATGCGCCACCACATCTGGCTAATTTTGTATTTTTAGTAGAGACAGGGTTTTTCCATGTTGGTCAGGCTGGTCTCAAACTCTCAACCTCAGCTGATCTGTCCACCTAGGTCTCTGAAAGTGCTGGGATTACAGGCACGAGCCACCATGCCAGGCCAGTCTCATGTATTTCTTTACAGCAAGAATAGCCTAATACATTTATAGAGGTATGTTAAAAACTAATAGATTTACATCACTTTTGTGGGTTGCAGTTTATTTATTTTTTGTCCCTTCCTTTTATATTTCTGGACTATGTAAATGTATTTTAACCTGCAGACACATTAAGTAAGAAATACGTTGGCCAGGCGTGGTGGCTCACGACTGTAATCCCAGCACTTTGGGAGGCTGAGGTGGGCGGATCACAAGGTCAGGAGATCGAGACCAACCTGGCTAACACGGTGAAATCCTGTCTCTACTAATACAAGAAAATCAAAAAAAAAAAAAAAAAAGCCAGGCGTAGTGGTGGGCACCTGCAGTCCCACCGACTTGGGAGGCTGAGGCAGGAGAATGGCATGAACCTGGGAAGCAGAGCTGGCAGTGAGCTGAGATCGCGCCCCTGCACTCCAGCCTGGGCGACAGAGCAAGATTCCATCTCAAAAAGAAAAAAGAAAAAAAAAAAAAGAGGAAATACACTGTCATTGTTTATTTTTAAAAGTTTGTGTCTGTATTCTTTTGCCAGGGCTGCCATGACACCACACCCCGTAACAACAGAGATGCATTTTCTCACAGTCCTGGAGGCCGGAATTCCCACAGCAGGTGTCTGCAGGGTTGATTCTGCCTGAGCCTATCTCCTTGGTGTGTAGACGTCGTCTTCTCGTTGTGTCCCCGCATGGTCGCCCCTCTGTGCACCTCTGTCTCTGCAGGCTGATTTCCTCTTCGTATGAGGACGCCAGCCACATTGGATTAGGGTTCACCCTAATGACTTTAACTCGATCACCTCTGTAAAGACCCTCTCTCCAAATAAGTCCTGTTCTAAGGTACTGGCAGTTAACTCTAACACACTTTTTTGAGGGGACTCAATTGAACTCATGACACCAGGTAGCAGGTGGAACCTCCAGACTGTCTATCTCTGGTGCCACTGCCCAGTCGCAGGGCTCTGCGGCTCTGCTATGCCGGAGATGCTCCAATTGCTGGAAGATAGTCCCCTAACTGCTCTTACTATTTTTAAAAGTTGAAGTCCGCACCACCGCTGGCCTAATTTCAAGCTGTTTCCTCCCAGCAACACTGTTTATGTTAGAAACCTCATGAAAGAAAGGATTGGTGAGATGGTTGAGCCACATTCATTTCTCTATAAATTCATACTGATGACAATTGTGACCCAGGCTTTGTGCAAAATGCTGGAGATCCGAAGATACAGCAGAATCTCTGCCTTTTCTTTAAGAAGTCTGTTGTCTCGGCTGGGCGCGGTGGCTCAAGTCTGTAATCCCAGCACTTTGGGAGGCCGAGATGGGCGGGTCATGAGGTCAGGAGATCGAGACCATCCTGGCTAACCCAGTGAAACCCCCTCTCTACTAAAAAATACAAAAAAAAAAAACTAGCCGGGCGAGGTGGCGGCGCCTGTAGTCCCAGCTACTAGAGAGGCTGAGGCAGGAGAACGGCGTGAACCCGTGAGGCGGAGCCTGCAGTAAGCTGAGATCCGGCCACTGCACTCCAGCCTGGGCGACAGAGCAAGACTCCATCTCAAAAAAAAGAAGTCTGTTGTCTCATATGGGTATATGATTTTTTAGGTTGAGGGTACATGTGCCTTTTGTTACGCGGATATACTACATAATGGAGGAGATTGGGCTTCTAGTGTACTCATCACCTGAGTAGCGAACATTGTATCCAACAGGCAACCCTCACCCCCGGCTCACCATCCTTCCTCCCTCCCTGTTTTTGGAGTCCTAAGTGTCGATTCTTTCCATCCTATACTCATGTGTGCCCAGGTATGTGTGTTAAACCCATGCACATTAGGTACCTGCATCTCTGGTGTTTTTGTGAAAGCAGAGACTCCAGACTTCCTGGAGCCTGCCAAATCAGAATTGTGCAGGGCTGGGAGTCAGGAATTCATTTTTTAAACTTTGCAAGGTAAGAACCACTGGTCAAGGAGGACTGGACAGCTACGCAAATACGAAACTAAAGTAAGAAATGCCAAGACATGGACAAAAGGCCACAGTGGGTACCTAGGTACCCCAAGACACAGCACACTGCCTGGGAGCTGAGCCCTGAAATGAGAAGATGAGAAGCAACTCCTCACCTCGACAACAGTGCATCAAAGGTGGGAAAAGAGACAAAGCGCACACTGTCTGCATCGATGTGGTCTACGTGGACATGAACACCTGCCTTCCAGCCTCAGGGCAAAGCACTCATTCTCCCTGTGATGGTCTCTGGGCAGAAGCCCCATCCCGGCTGGCAGGTCCAGCCACCTCAAGCGCGTCGTAGTCACTTCCTTTGAATTGTTCGCTTGTTTTCCCTGTCTCGGCTACCTCCACTTTAAGAATTTAGAAAGCCAACTTCCCCAGGAGCCTGAGGCTTACCCCTGCATGCCCATCGGGGTCTTACCCACTGCAGCCCCCACCCAGGCTTGCCTACACATTTTCCTCCACAGCTGCTCTTCTTTCTGCCAGGGACTGACATTTCCCAACTGTCACTTTCACAGGTAGCGGCTGCTGCTGTGCCTCTTCCATGAAAGACCATAACCTATCCTTCAGTGTTAGCTGGTATCTTAAACTGCACACAGGGGCTTCACTATCTTTACTCCTCTTTGCCTTTTACTGATTTAGGAGCTGTCATTTTCAAAGTTCCTCCTGCTGGAGTGGAAAGTTCTGGGCTGACTTTTTCATCTCCACTTCCCATTTGCCTCTGTTGGCCTTATCCTCACACGATCCCTTTGTTTGCTTTTTGAAATATTTTCAGTATTCAATGTCAGGTGTATTTCTCCATGCGAAGCACGTTAAACTCCATTATAGCATTTTTTAAATGTGTGAGATACATAGTTGATCTCTATTAGCCACTCTTATGCACAGGACCCTTGATTATTTTATGAAATATTATTACTTTGCATATTTTGTACAGTTCCTTGTGCAGAAAGGTCAAGGTCTTCCTATCACTACTACTATTATACAAAATTACCCTTTCTGCACATTTCCACTGACTACAATACTGCTTTTATTATTAACCACATTTCACATGTAGTTAGAATATGTGAAGTTTTGGGATGCTCAGTGTGTGCTAAACGTCGACAGAGGAAATGTATTATGTAATTGAATGAATAAGCATGCTGGGTTTTAGCACATGGTAGAGGAAAATTATATGTCTTCAGTAAAATGCCTGACATATGATTTGCAAACTGCAGAAAATCAAACTGATATTGGTAGCATTGGACTCTGCATTTCAGTCTGATTTTGGAAGATTAATTTGATCCGGGGTTGGCAGACTATGGCCTGCAGGTCAAAACCAGCCTGCAGCCTGTTTTTGTACAGCTCGCAAGATAACAATGGCTCTTACATTGTTTTCTTAATTGTGAAACATTTACAGACAAAGAATATGCCACCGAGACTGCATATGACCCCCAAAGACTGAAGGTCTACCTGGCCCTTTACAGGAAAAGAGAATCAAATGTCTGATTCCAGCTACCATGAACAAGAAGGGAAATGTGTTACCAGCTTAGTTACCTAAACATTGCTGACTTGCCATTCAACAACACTTTGCCTGACAGCCAACCAACAGGTTTATACCAAAAACATTCCTGGGTACAAACATGTCTGACTGTATGAGAATTCCTTTTTTGTTGGGCTCCTGTTCTTACCTGGCAGTATGATAAAGGTTTCATGCCAATATTTGCGTTTAATCTTTCAAACCAGGTCGGGGAGCACCTTTACGCCCATTTGCAAATAAAGTTCAGTGAAGTCACTTGCCCTGTCCAGGGTCACGCAGCCAGAAAATGCTGGGGATGGGAGGAACCCATCACTCAATTGCGGGAGCCTGACTGTACAACTGCACAGTGCTGTACCCAAGCACTCCTTTCGAATCCCGTAAGAATGTATGAGGTAGATTTAAGCAAGGGCAAATGGGATAAACCTCATTTCACAACATACTTGATGGGAGTTGGCCAGTTTGAGCTATATGGACTGTGTGGATTCACATTCTGAGAATTTACAGTCTGACTGACATAATGCCTACAACCTACTCTGATTGTAGGCATGATAGCATACATACACATACATACCATAGCATGTGATTTGATATTTAGGCACACAAGCATACACACACACACACATATCATAGTATGCGATTTGACATTTAAAATCCCAGACATTTCTATTTAAGTTTCTAATGAAATCTAAATGTCTAGAAATCTTGTATTAATATCACAAAACAGAGGAGGAGATTGATAATGAAATAGAAGCAAACAGATATGCATATAAAAAATCTAGAAAAAAGTTTCAACTACCTATGCTCTTTTATGTTCACAAGTGAAGTATTGTAAGATTTACAAAATACCTCAATTAATTCATTTATACCAGGTCTCCTAACATATCCTCCTAACATTTGACAATGATGTTGTTTAAAAATTTTTGTATAAAGTAAAAGGAGTTTCCTCTGAGAGATGCCCTCTCTGTGGGTAAACGCCATGTTTAGGGGGTGAATGCATGGTATAATGGAAATAGCTTAGATTTTGGAATCTGAAAGGCTGGAGCTTAAATCCCACCTGAGATAATTAGGCTTTTTGTTTTCTGTAACATTGTCTGTGAGCAACAGCATCTATGAGGACTGAAGAGATACACACAGACATATATCCATGTGCGTCCTCTGTCCCCTCCACCCACCTCTTTGCACCAGTTTGCGTCCTTTCCATGCTATGTATAAGCAGAATACAGACAGCTATCTCGATCTAAAAGTTCTGACTTTAAAAACAGAAGTTTAATCACGTAATTTGTGAGACTGATTGCTTTTTGTCCTCTTTATTGGCTGCAAAACGCTAGCAAATCATAAATAAACAATAGACAAACTCCACTCCAAGCAAAAGCCACAGCTGATAGAAGGCTCTGAGAACCAGACCTTGAAAGTAAATAGCTGTCTGGGAGTCGCTCTCTCTTTGACCAGGGAACTTGAAAGCAGTGCACTCCGACGTGCCAGTTTAACTGGATCTTTGAGATAACACAGAAAATTTCAGTTCTAATTCAGGCTTCTCCTCAAGATGAATAAGATTAGTGTGCTGATAATGGAAACAGCTGCTTGGCAGAGTTTCTTACTTTAAGGCAGGAAATGAAGCCTGAGGACAGAAGCTCTGCCTGGCTTTATCAAGGACGATAAAAACCAACACAGATTTTCAGAGAGAAATAATTTAAAAGGTCAGGCAAAGTGAGAAAAACAACCTGGAATTCCCTGAAACCAATAAAATACATCTTGCTGGCCCCATCTTCTCACTGACAGACGATTGGTAGCGAAACTTTTATTTGCTGAATCCAGAAGCTAATTGCAAGCCGTCAAGGGGTCTTGGGAAGAGCTCTGTCGGGGTTGTGGCCTGGGTGCTGCCACTTTGAACCCCACAATTCGGGATGGGTTTGGAGAGGGTGCCACCCAAATCCCCTTCGAGACCTAACAGTCATAACTCGCATGCGTGTCATATTTGAAGGCTTATCCTATATTATTTATTTAATCCTCTCAGTAATTCTGGGATGTAGATATCCAAATCTCTATTTTACACGGCCGAAAGCAGGCTTGGAGAGATCAGGGCTCCCTGGCCTTCTGGGGGCTAATTTTGAAGGGGATGACCCTCACAATGTATCCTCTGATTTCAAATCCGAGTCATTTTTCTCTAAAAAATGTGATGCATCTATAATATCACTGGCAAAAAAGTGAATTAAAATAGAAGAGAATAAAAACAAATTCTAAATAATTTTTAAAGGGAAAAATATTCTCAAATATGTATCTTAGAAAATTATGGCTTAGTGATTTTCCAAATTTAAAATGTTTACCAAATGGCTACAAGGGGCAGGGCATTCTGCTCGGGTCTGAGGGGCATAGTGGCATTTACATGGTTTGTAAGATCAGTAGTTGGGGGGCCTAAAAGAGAATGAGCTCAATATTCTAGGTTTGATCTTGCTCATTTATTAAAAGGCAACCGTTACATTTTAGTAACCATTTGGATATATTATTCTAGGCATTTTTGTAAAGGAGATGAATGAATGTCCTTTATGCATTCAGGAAGTTTATAAATTGTATTTATTTTATGTAAGAATAAACGGACTGCTTTTCAAATCATTGAGAAAAAAATATAATATCAACTCAAGGATAACTGTAATATTAAACAGATCAATACAGATTTTAAGTTCCCAATGCCCCAAAGAGATATGTGCCATTCTTAAAAATTATTTTTCCTTTTTTACAGTTTTCAAATAAAATAATTAAATAACTACGATGACCTTTAAGTTGGACATGAAAGTCTTAAAATATTTTAACATTTGCATCTGTAATTACATTCCCAATTATCTCAACAAACTTCTATATGATTTATTGCAGGATTTATTTATTTATTTATTTATTTATTTATTTATTTATTTTTGAGACAGAGTCTTGCTCTGTCGCCCGGGCTGGAGTGCTGTGGCCAGATCTCAGCTCACTGCAAGCTCCGCCTCCCGGGTTTACGCCATTCTCCTGCCTCAGCCTCCGGAGTAGCTGGGACTACAGGCGCCCGCCACCTCGCCCGGCTCATTTTTTTTTTGTATTTTTAGTAGAGATGGGGTTTCACCGTGTTAGCCAGGATGGTCTCGATCTCCTGACCTCGTGATCCTCCCGTCTCGGCCTCCCAAAGTGCTGGGATTACAGGCTTGAGCCACCGCGCCTGGCTTATTGCAGGATTTATAACCACTTTTGACCAAATGTGGATGCTGTCAGAGTCTACACTGTTATTTATTTTGTGGTAGAGCTGCCTAGTTTGAAATGCATCACAGCAGATAGTCTTTCTGTAATTAAAATTGTATTCATTTGAATTGGTCCTTATAAAACTTACAAAGTCAAATACGATAAAGCAAATGAAGCACCCGGTATCTTAAACTAATTTAAAATCCACTGGCTCATTACTGGTAATTTTTAAAACTCCATCTTTTCTTAGCCTCAGACTCACTAATGGGGACAGCTTGCCCCCCTGGACCTGAAGCACAAATGTCAAAATCAATTTCGTGCAGCTTCCTTTCCCTCACGTGGCCCTTATTTCAGTGAGTGGTACCAAATACTCCCAGCAATCAAGCCCTCCACCAACACATGTCATTCCAGATTTATCTCTTCCTTTTCACCTGCTTTCAGGAGTGACTGTGGACTCTGTTTCCTAAGTATTTTCAATATCTGTTTTCATGCAAAACTTGTTTCTCCCTGTATTCCTAGAAGTCTTCATATCCCTCAAACACACATTGCTACAACCCACTGAGTACTCGTGTATTCCACACAGGATTCACGCCAATCATTCACGATGCCACTGAAAGATCAAGCTTTCTAAAATGCAGGTGGGATTCTGTCTCTTTTGCTCTTTAGTGGAGTCTCATCGAGCAAGGACAGAAGGTGAAAGCCACATAAACGTGCAGCTGAGATTCTCCACGGGCTGCTCCTGCCCATTTCTCCAGCCCATCATCCTCCACCATGTCCCCTTCACATTTCAGCTCAGATATCCCATCACAGAAAACTATCCTGGACCTTCTGTGCTGCCCCCGCTGGATGACCATCCATTCCTGCTGACTATCATATTGAATTGTACTTACTAGTTTACAAGACTCTCTCCCTCCGGACTAGCAGAGTCATAAGAGCTGGGAATATTTTTTATTCACCTTGGTACCTGCCTG
Source organism: Piliocolobus tephrosceles (assembly GCF_002776525.5). Classification (NCBI taxonomy): domain Eukaryota; kingdom Metazoa; phylum Chordata; class Mammalia; order Primates; family Cercopithecidae; genus Piliocolobus; species Piliocolobus tephrosceles. The sequence goes on along the minus strand of NC_045440.1, from coordinate 8,294,042 downwards.
CAGCGCCTAACTCAGAACTAAGTTTGAATTGAAAAGAAAACAGGCATAACTTCCTTAATACTTGTATGAGGCTTCAGACCCACAGCAACAACCTTAATCTACAAAAACAGACACATAGCTAACATCACTTTGCCTGTATTTGAAGTAATACAAAAGGAAGTATGTCAAGAAATTATGCAAAATATATACCCTCTCCACAAACATAGCCCTTGCATCTACTTTTATTTTGGACAGTGTGCTTGAGGCCTAGAGGCTTTAGAGGTAAAACCTGTAACTTTATCCCTACAGATGTGCTACGTGGAGATTCTCATGTCCCAGCTTTATATCGAATGTGAACATCTGTGGGAAACATAAAATCATGAAAGACTTCTGAGCTGATCTGAGTGGCGATGATGTGGTGATGTGTTAATTTAGCTGGGGTTTTTGAAAATTGTTTTTCCTATGTGGAGTTTTAAACATTTTAAAGAAAGAGCTCACCTAGTCTTTTATTTCATATTTCATTTTTATTTTATTTTATTCATTTTTATTTCATAATTATGAATTGTCAGCAATTCAGGATCACATAAATGGTGACGATTCTTCCATATATATTAACTCTCTTTAAACAAAAATGCTAGTTTTTTTAAAAAAGACAGAACATGTCTTCAATTATCTTATAACTGAAAATAAAATTCTCTAAGTGTTATATATCTCTGCTTGTAAATTAAAATTACTAATTAAGATTCCAAGAACCAAAGGGAAAATAGGGTTCCCTTAATATTTCATTTTTAACACCAGAGGAAAAGAGCAATACATCGATGATAATCAGAATGTCTTCTTCTTTTTAAAGTGTTTCAGCCTCAAAATAACTTTTTGAATCTATGATTTTAAAAAAATTTTCTGATTACATATATTTTTGAGGCAGTCATCAAAGGGTCCTATTTGCAGATCACTAAGGATGTTGCTTAATCTGTCATACACAGCCAAACGTGCAAGTCTATATTCCAGGTCATGCTGTCCATCCACGGTGACAGTTGCCATCATTTACAACTTTTGTTTGTTTGTTTTTGGTCTCACTCTGTCTCCCAGGCTGGAGTGCAGTGGCATGATGTCAGCTCACTGCAGCCTCTGCCTCCTGCTTGGGCTCAAGTCATCCCTCCACCTCAGCCTCCCAAGTAGCTGGGACTACAGGTGCACACCACATCTGGCTAATGTTTGTACTTCTTGTAGAGACAGGGTTTCATCACGTTGCCCAGGCTGGCCTGAACTCCTGTGTTCAAGCAATCTACTCGCCCACCTTGGCCTCCCATAGTTGCTGGGATTAGAGGTGTCAGCCACTGCACCCAGCCTAGAATTCTATTTTCATTATTAGACTGTGAGTCCCTTGGAAGGAAACTGATCTTGTCGTCGTTGTTGTTGTTATTTCCCCATGGACCAGCACACACGACTGCTCAACACATCTGTGAGCGGATGGGAGAAGGTTTCTAGTATAATCCACAACACACCATACGCAATTTGCCGAAGAAAAGCAGCTGAAAACCCACGAAGTCTCTTTCTAACTGTCATATGAGGCCAAAGTGTTTCTACAACTTAGGGAAGTACATACAGTATGTAAAACATCTACATTCTCAGGCTGGGCACAGTGGTGCACACCTGTCATCCCAGCATATTGGGAGGCTGAGGCAGGTGGATCAACTGAGGTCATGAATTCAAGACCAGTCTGAGCAAAATGGTGAAAACCCATTTCTACTAAATACAAAAAATTAGCCAGGTATGGTGGCAGGTGCCTGTAATCCCAGCTACTTGAGAGGCTGAGGCAGGAGAATTGCTTGAACCCAGGTGGCAGAGGTTGCAGTGAGCCGAGATCACGCCATTGCACTCCAGCCTGGGCAACAAGAGCGAAACTCCATCTCAAAAAAAAAAAAAATCCACATTCTAAAAGTAACAGAAGGAAAATGTAGGCTAAACCAAATAAAATCTCTCTTTCTTGCACACTGCAAAAAATCACACATTTATATTTTACATTAAATTTAGTGAAATCAACTGTAATAATTCTTTAAGCATAAGCAAAAGACTGTCGGGTTATAAATTGCCAATGTATGTTGTACAATCTTATGCTGTTTAAAATTTTATAATTCCTTCTCAGTGGCCTTTATCCAGAGAATCATTATATTTACTCTTTATTTTAAAGGTTTAATTTTGTTTTAAAAATGATAAAAATGCTTATTTTATTTTACCACACAACTTTAAGGTTCAAAAAATCCTACTTTATGCTAATTTTTTTTTGTTTAAAGCAGTACAGTCTATATATAATGAAAATAGTTTTATATTATAATTAAAATGCTATTTTACACAAATTGTAAATATCTACAAGGTGACTAAAAAAACTCTTGCACAGGAAATGAATTTAAGTGCTTAAAATATAGATTCTTTCAGAATTGGTATTTGCAAGATTCTAATTTAAGTATAATTTCTTCTGGCAAGAAACAATTCCACTTTAACACTGGTCAGGCTCACAGAAAGACTGAATTCCAGACCAACATTTTTATGATTATGAAGTCCTTTCACTTTCATGTGTTTCAGTTTGAAATACACAAAAATAAGTAGTTCAACTAGATTGCTTTTAAGATCCCTCCAAGTGAAAAGGCCAACATGTATGAAGAGAAAAACAAAACCATATTGACTCCTGGGTTAACAGAAAGGTTAACAGGAAGTGTAGAAAGTTGCAGCTCTGATTTAGAAAAATAATACTTCTTAAATATTTTATAATTTGAGAACAAAGCTATGTAAGTTATTTATTGCCAAGACCAAATCTGAAGGAAGATACTCTAACTCTTCTTCTAAAACGTGGTGCGCATTCTAGCATCCCCCCCCACACAAAGCCATTGCCTCTCTGCCATGTTCCACTCAAAGAAGAGATACCCTGATCATGTTCCCACAAATTCCTTGGCCACAGCTGCAAAGATGTCAGAAGAGCCTCATTTACAGTGTGCACTATTGGTATTTCTGAATCATTTAACTTAGCATTAAATAGTTCTGCTGGGGGAGGCCATGGGAGAAGAAAGAAGTCAAGACTTATCGCAAAGCTATATATTTGACATCCTTTAATGCTTCTCAACCATTCACTGAAAGAGCAAGCCGTGTCTCCACCTCGTAAACCGTTTCCAGAACTCCTTGCTCAACAATCAGAAAGATGGACTGGCATGTGCCTGGTGTCACCCGAGTCCCTTTGGGACATGAAGGTCCCTCTCCGTACCCCTTTGTGCTTAGGCCTGGAGAGAGCATTCTCCTTAGGCTCTATTTTGACTCCACCTCTAGAGGACAGGAAATGATTTCAGGAGTTTCTGCCCATTCCACCGACTCCCTTTCCTGTGTCCAGCCTGGCATGGGGGTTGTGACTCTGTCATGAGCATTCTGTTTCCAGTGCCAGTGGGGCAGGGACCATGGCGAGTTCTCTGAGCTGAAGTTCGGTCTCTTCAGCAATAGAGTCTATGACTCTGTTCTATAAACGGAGTCACAGAACATTTAAAGCAAATGAGAAACACATCTTCTTCGAAAAGAAAAAGTATTCTTGTAAAGAAAAAAAATCATCATTCTAATCATTGCTAATGAAGTAAGCTGCTTGAATCTGCCTCTATGTTTATTTTACATTAAATAAGAATTTTTAGAGGTAAAACATAAATAATACAGGCTAAGTGTCTGATCAACTTCTTATAGTCAAAGGAACCTACAGTAAGTGTGATAAGGATCTACTACTGTCTCACAAGCAATACCAGAAAATCTAACATCTAATGAAAATGAGAAAAAAGAGAGTCAATATGAGCTTCCACTCATATATCATAATTAGCTTTCAAAGACTAATATAATTCATTATGAATATAAACCTTGATACGACAAAACTATGAAAATTTCATGACTTCAAAGCCTTCAATTAAAATTAAAATGCCTTATTTGAAAACCTGGTTTTTATGCACATGATAGATAAAATGCAAAAAAAAAAGGCATGAAATATTGAAATCAACTTTAACAAGCCCTAGATTTAAATAACAAAACAAAATCAAATACAGAGCTTACGGCTCAAAGAATGAGTTTTTAAACTAAAATAAGGAAAATGAGTTTTTCAGAAATTAAATATTTTTAAATTAATACAGCAGTAAAGAAAAATTACTTTGATTCTTAAATCGGATGACACATTGTTTAACTTCAAGAGGAAGTACAAGTAAGTGTTAGAATAACTTGACCCTGGATCTAGTGAACGTCCAACCCTTCTCCAAATTCAGGCAATCCAACTACATGTCAGGAAAGTTTCCATGGCCAGTAGAAGGCTTAATTCGTATTGTTATAAGACAACACTCAATTTTTCCTTACCTTTTATCCTTAGTTAGCATTTCACTTATTTTCAGAGAGTGATTAAATTGAAAGTAATACACAGGAAACAACGCTGGAGATGAAAATGCATTTCTTACCCTGGCAGAGTGGTGTGAGGGAGTCCCACTGGTACATGCCAAGTGGGTTTCGTCTACAGGTTGCGTTGCTGTGGCCGATCATTCGGTATCCAGGCTTGCAAAAATAATGCACTTTGCTTCCGACTGCGCCTGCAGTCCTGTTTAGAATACCCCCGTTCTTCAGGGGGTGGGTCAGACTGCAGTAAGGTGCTGTGGGCAGACAGACACACACACACAAATAGGTGAACAAGCAAACAAATGGCCAGTGCCATTGCCTTGGTGAGAGTCTATAAACGAACGCCTTCTGATTTCCAAACAGTAGGAAATGAGCACCTGTAGGTAAGTTTGTTCTAAAGAGCATTCCAAAACTCGAGAGTCAAGAGGCAAGTCTGTTACGCTGAAGTTGAGATCACCTGCAGCTGTGAGTCAGCGTGAAGCTAGGATCCTGACTACTGTGAGAAACATCAGGAGTATCCAATCTTCCAGCTTCCCTGGGCCACACATAAAATACATTAACACTAATGATAGCTGAGGAGCTATAAAAGAAACTGCAGAAAAATCTTATTACGTTTTAAGAAAGCTTACAAATTTGTGTTGGGCTGCATTCAAAGTCATCCCGGGCCGTATGCAGCCCGTGGGCTGCAGGTTGGACACGCTTGGTCTAGAAGGATCATTTGGAAAGACCTCACTAACCTCTCTAAAGCAGGTTACTTACTTAAGTAAGCACGTCTGTCACCAGGATAGAAGTGATAGGGGACTGTACAAGGCATCATCTTTGAAACAAAAATCTTCTCCATGTTTTTTTAAGTATTGTTAAAACAGAGAAAGTAGAAATATATAACATGTTCTTAATCAAGACCATTAACTTCTTTCCTTGTTGCTGTTGAGTGAAACTTCTGGACTGTACAATGATGTAGATTTTAACCTTCTTTTTTAATATATGGGATTTGAATGAAATCTTTGAAGAAAATGCATTCTCTTGAGTCAATAACAATCTCACAAGAGTTTTAATCATCCCCCTTTGTAAGGAGACTTTTTAGAACTAGAGGCGGGCGTTTGTGAAAATAATAGTCCCACTCTATTAGAATGTCACATTCTTTTAGCCGTAGAATGTCACATTTCTACGGCTAAAAGTCTCTGCATCTTATTTACACAAATAGACAAAGAAACCTGCTTCATTCGCACAAGGCGAGGTCACTACTGCACAAAATCCTAGGAACTCACTTCAGACGAATTTAAACAATACAACAGAGAAAATCGTTAAGAACTGGGAACCTTGGTTCCTTTTTAAAGAAGGGGATTTTAGATCTTCCACTTCCCTCTCGGGCTTCCATGTAAAAGCACACACATGCAGGTCTGACTGCCTGACATTGCTCCTTTCCTTGGAAATATATTCAGAAGAAACTTTCTGAAGGTTTTCTATCATAGTGGTGCCCAGAAGCAACATCTACGTGTCTGGCCTCAGTTGTCAACCGTGTTCCTAAGAGAAGTGTCCTCACAGAATATTCTCAGTTGGGTGAGGCTCTGAGGTACCATTTCATTTTTACAACGGGCTGATTTTTCTTAAGTGAAAATCCACTATCATAAGAATCTCTTGATTCACTCCATTGGCCCTACCATTTTCTACTTCCAGTTGTTTCTAGACCAAATTTTTCTAAGTTTTGAATGAACCAAAATACTTAGTTTAGACAAAGTGTGAGTACAATCAGGCACCCTGAATTACCAATGCCTTGGAATCACTGTGCTAGCCAAAAAAAAAAAAAAAAAAAAAGTTAATAAATTAGAAAGAACAATCAGACTGTAGATTCCTCTCCAAAGTCATAGATAAGTTAAATAAAGTCTGCAGGAAGTGAGACCATGATTTTCATTGGGTGTCACCTGTGCTTTATGACACAGCTCCATCTGTTAAGAGATACAATTTGGAGGATGAGCATCTAACCCTACAGATTCCAATGAGGTTCCATTTTCTTTTACTGTGTTTCTTCTATCGCCAGGCTCTCAAAATACCTCTTCTTTCCTAACTGACTTAGAATAAGACACAAAGGGCCCCTCAGGGGAAATCATAGCACAGAATACAAAGAGACTGGAGCACGGGCCCTGCTGGCCCAACTTCTGGCTGTGGGAAGAGGAATTCAGAGGAGCCAGGGCCCGGTCCTTCCACTCTGCTGGTGCAGCCTTGGAAAAGCCAGGATATAGAATGAAAAGTCAAGTGGGTACCCAGGGTGAGACAAGACTGGGAGAGGTGGATACTCTGGAATTTCGGGGTGAACGCCAAACTAGTCTGTATTTTCAACCTGCCCAATACAGAAGCTTTCATTTGCTTCTGGTAGCACTGAAAGGGCATTGTTAATTCAGCCTGCCCTTAGCACAGTTTATGGAGTTGTCCAGAACCACAGTTCGACAGGCATTTCTTTGTCTTTTTAAACTCAGATCTCAGCTCCCAGATTGAAGCAATTCTCCTGCCTCAGCTTCCCGAGTAGCTGGGACTACAGGTGCCCGCCACCACGCCTGGCTAATTTTTTGTATATTTAATAGAGACGGGGTTTCACCATGTTAGCCAGGCTGGTCTCGATATCCTGACCTCGTGATCCACCCGCCTCGGCCTCCCAAAGAGTTGGGATTACAGGTGTGAGACACCGCGCCTGGCCATATTGTAATTTTCTATTTAAATTGTTTCATTAAATGAAAATCACCTGTTTTAAAATACTTTCATATAAAATCTAAACCTCATTTACTTACCTGCATAGCGAATCTTGAATCCTTTCTTACTGGTGGCATGGTCAGTGGACCAGCGGAGATATAACTGATTACTCCTGCTTGTAAAATTTGATTGTTCAGTATGATTCCCACTTAAGACTACTAGGAGAGGACTTTGCCCAGAAGAACCTAAGTGAAACAGAAGAACAAAAACATTCAGAGATGAGTGAGCACCTACAAAATGCATACTAGGTTTAGCTTTTGATTACAGTAGAGTCTACATGTTCAATCAGATATTTTTATTCCAAAAGGGGACAACAAATTCCAAATGACTATAGTGACAGATGTATTTTCTGATAAAAATAAGATAATAATCTACAAAAATAATTTCAGGTGCGTATGCTATTAATGGCATCATATTTAAATGAGCTTTGTCTATAAAACAGCAGTAACTGAAAAAAATGAAAGTAATATGTATTGTGGTTAGTATTTACAATATCGCACTTATACTGGAAAATAGAAACTTTCATGTAATACTAGTGGAAGTACAAAGTAGTAGAATCACTTTGGAGGGCTATTTGTTAATATCCAGTAAAACTGAAGGTTCAGTTATATTTCTATGAACCCTAGCACATGTGTGCAAGTATTATTTATATAGTGAACATGTGTATTCTAGCACGATTTCTCATGGTAAATTTTAGATCAAACTAGTAATTTGGAGTTTTAAAAAAGAATTGAAGAGTCCATGAAAAAGAATTAGATTCACACAGCATTAAAATTAACAAACTAGCTATACACATATCCACATAAGTAATTCTTAATATAACAGATTATTACTAAAAATATATATTTAGAGATAAATATAATAGTATAACAATTATATAAAAAATAAAAAATGCAACATATAAAATGTGTATGTGTAGATGATAGATAGAGAAATAGTTATAAAACATGCATAACCATGACCCATACAACTCCAGCTTCAGAATGTAACTTCCTCTAGGAGAGGCACAAGTGGAATTGGATGTGGGTGAAACTTCTAAATTTACCTGTACACATTGGTTCTTTATAAGAAAAGGGCCTAAAGTAAATTTGACAAAGTCCTGAGATTCATATCTAGTTTTTTCATTTTTCACCTGTCTGTCTATGGTATTTGAACTTATTTTTAAAACACTGAGACAACACAGTTAATACTGAATGTATAGGTAAGAAAAGAGAGCACAGTGGAGAGTCACCCGGCATCGCCCTCGTCACCACAACCCAAAGCCATTTATCAGGAGAAACTGCTTCATGGCACTGGGGCTGCCAACGGCGCTACTCTGTCAACGAGCCCAACTCGATCTCATCCTCGTAAACGCGGTCATGGCGTTTTGCATTTCACAGTTCACTCCTAGGGAACACATTATGGACTGGGAGAAGGCGGCTCTTGCTGTTGTTCATAATACAAATGCTATGAAGTGACACCTGTCTTTGTTGTTATACATAAAATTTGATTTGTGCAAAGATGCTGAGAAACCACGCTCCACTCCCTGTGGAACTCCCAATCGGAGCAGTTCGCATGATTTGTTTCAAGTAAGACTGTTATGGACTAGACTGGGTCCCCCTCAAATTTACACATTCAAGTCCTAACCCTCAGAACTTGGAAATGCGACTTGAAAGAGAGAGAGGGAGGGTCGCTGAAGACATAACTAAGGTTAAATGAGGCAGTATGGGTGGGTCCTAATCCAGTAGAACTGGTGTCTTTCTAAGAAAAGGAGATTAAGGGAGGCTTGGAGGAGAGTCCTGCCCTGCCAACCCTTTGAGCTTCAAGGTTCAGCATCCAGAACTGTGGGAACAGAAATTTCTGTTGAGGCCGGGCGCAGTGGCTTACATGTGAAATCCCAGCACTTCGCGAGGTAGAGGCGAGTGGATCACCTGAGGTCAGAAGTTCGAGACCAGCCTAGCCAATATGGTGAAACCCCATCTCTACTAAAAATACAAAAAATTAGTTGGGCGCAGTGGCAGGGTCCTGTAATCCCGGCTACTCAGGAGGCTGAGGCAGGAAAATTGTTTGAACCCGGTAGGTGGAGGCTGCAGTGAGCCGAGGTTGTGCCATTGCACTCCAGCCTGGGCAACGAGAGCGAAATTCTGTCTCAAAAAAAAAAAAAGAAAAGATTCTGTTGAAGCCACTCAATTTATGGCACTTTGTCAGGGCAGCCCTAGGAAAGAACTATGAAACAAACAAACGAACAAAAAACCACAATCCAAAACTAGCATATTAAATAACTGGGCAACGCTGACTTTAGTCAGAGTGAAGGAGGAGGAGAAGAAATGATATTAATAGTTCTCACTGTGAAAAATGTCATGGCTAAATTTCCTGGGAGATGCCCTGCAAAACAGTGGCTTGTATTTCATAATCAAAGACAGAGTGTGTTTGGTATGTTGGTTTGCTTATTTGGTGTTTAAAAGGAGTATGTATATTCTGAGATAAAATGCCACTGGGAAATTAATTAACCTGAATTTGTGATGTTTTGAAATGTCATTTTTAATGACAGAACTCAAGAATAAAGTTTTAGTTTTTTTTTTTTTTTTTTTTTTTTTGAGACAGAGTCTTGCTCTGTCTCCCAGGCTAGAGTGCAATGGTTCAATCTTGGCTCTTTACAACTTTTGCCTCCCAGGTTCAAACGATTCTCCTGCCTCAGCCTCCTGGGTAGCTGGGATTACAGATGCCCACCACCATGCCCAGCTAATTTTTGTATTTTTTAGCAGTTAGACATGGTTTCACCATGTTGGCCAGGCTGGTCTTGAACTCCTGACCTCAGTGATCCAGTCACCTTGGCCTTCTAAAGTGCTGGGATTACAGGCGTGAGCCACCAAGCCTGGCCAATTATAGGTATTCTTAATCCAGCATCTGAACCCTCATTACGTTCTATCTGTTCTCTTTGTCTAAAATGTAACTAACCTTCTAGAAAGACTAGTCTTTAAAAGCACACATTCAAATTGGCATGTGCAGAAAACCAGCACAGCAGTAAAGGAAGGCATCCATTTCTGTTTCCAAAATGGAGACTACGTATTCTACCAGTGTACACTGTAATTTTAATTTTGACAGTCTTCTCAATCGAGTTTCATTATGATTAAAACACTGTGTTTTAAAAAGCATTATGGGCTATCCACTACTTAAGCCACAGAGAGTAATATACTCTTGAGATAATAAAGTTTAAAATCAATATATTCAACAACATGTTTTTTGGTCAACCTATGAACTATAAAAGAGCCTGTCTTACAAAAAAAAAAAAAAAAAAGAAAAAAGCATGAAATTTATTGAAAAAAAAATGTCATCACTTAAAAAAAAAATCATATAAAACTCTGACCTTTCACTTTGCAGAAAAAATTTTAAGACCAGAACAATCCTAGTCATTGATCTCTGATAATTTTCACAGCAAGTATTATGCTATTGTCTCTATTTTGCCTGTTGTTTATAATGGCTATGATCTGTCCAAATTTGTAGGAGATCAAATTGCAAGCCATGAGTGCATAAATTATTGATAAATATTTTGCTCCTGAAAGTAAGAGACTTATAAGCACGGCCAGCTATATTTCATTTCAACTACTGTGAAACGAAAGAACATGCATAAGTTCAAAATAATTATTTAAATATATTTTTATGTCCTTTGTAGGGGTATATATGTCTATATATACACAAACACAAACACAGACATACAGCCTGTGAGGCTGGATACTCTACATTTTAATTTTTGCATAATACCTAATAGGCCTCAAATAGAGTTTACCTCCCTTCCTCCTGAACAAGAGAAACCCCATTTTTATACTTGCCTAATGAGTTCCTTCTCTCTACTCTACAGACTAAAGGAAAAGTTGTAAATAATGCATGTTTGTTTTACTATACATACTAAAAAAGCCATGCTCTGAAAATGAAAATACTGCTCTCCAGTTCTCTGTTTCTATACATAAAAATGTGAGTTTAATTTCCAAGTTATTAATTCATTTTTGAAAATACATTAATTGGTTCAGTGATGTCTATCCCTACAAGCAGTTTGATTCATCAACTCAGTAAAGTGAATACAAACACACATCAAATCAATTAGAAGAATTTATTTTTCTCACTGAATTGACTGTTATTTATCTGAACTCAATGACAAGTCTGTCAAAATATGTGAAAACCCTGTTATTATGTACAACCATAATTGTATCTGGTCTAATTTTCTGGGCTATGACGGTTTTACACAAAGAGAAATATTAACATTCCTTCCATTTCAAATTGACAATTCAACCACATATTACTTTTAATCATATCACTGTTAAAATTTTCATTCAAATTGCATAAAATCATAAGACTATTGTTGAAAACATATTGCATATGTTCAGTTAATCATATTTCACCATTTTGAAGAATCACACTTTAAAAACTCCTGTAGCGTTTATCATCTAGAAATCTCCGTGAGCCATTATTTCTACTTATTTCTACTAAAATAATGATTAAAATACCTCTAGGCCTAAGTTTCCTAAAATACCTTGTGAATTGATATTACATATAGGAGAGAGAGAAAGAGCTATTGAGATCATCTTCTCTAAATCACTGTGTGAAAAAATTAAATAATGGGCTGGGAGCAATGGCTCACGCCTGTAATCCCAGCACTTTGGGAGGCCGAGGCGGGTGGAACATGAGGTCAGGAGATCGAGACCATCCTGGCAAACATGGTGAAACCCCATCTCTATTAAAAATACAAAAAATTAGCCGGGCGAGGTGGCGGGCGCCTGTGGTCCCAGCTACTCGGGAGGCTGAGGCAGGAGAACGGCGGGAACCCGGGAAGCGGAGTTTGCAGGGAGCGGAGATTGCGCCACTGCACTCCAGCCTGGGCGACAGAGCAAGACTCCATCTCAAAAAAAAAAAAAAAAAAAAAAAAAATTAAATAATGGTTAAAGAAAATTCGGTACATTTTCAGGGTGTCTTGCTAAACATTCTAACTGTTTGAAAAGTGACAATGTTAACAATCGTATGGTTTGGCTGTGTCCCCTCCCAAATCTCTTCTTGGATTGTATCTCCCACAATTCCCTCATATCGTGGGGAAAACCTGGTGGGAGGTAATTGAATCATGGGGGTGGGTCTTTCCCCTGCTGTTGTCCTGATAGTAAGTCCCACAAAATCAGATGGTTTTAGAAACGGGATTTTTCCCTGTACAAGTTCTCCCTCACGCGCACATGTCTGCTCTTGCTCTCTCTCTCATGCCTGCCACCATCCATGTAAAATGTGACTTGCTCCTCCTTGCCTTCCACCATGATTGTGAGCTCTCCCCAGCCATGTGGAACTATGAGTCCATTAAATCTCTTTTTCTTCCTAGGCTTGGGTATGTCTTTATCAGCAGCATGAAAATGGACTAATACAGTACAATAATCATATGGTAATGTTTTACAGACCACTTGATCTCTTGAGAATGTACAACCCCAAACTAGTGTATTTCTTGTTTGTTTTGGGAAAACATAAGTTAACTCAAGAGTGTATTAAAGTCTTTATGTTATTAAAATATTGTAATAGTGTTTTTATGAACGATACCGAGGTCACTGGTATACAAATATTAAAGAAACTTACCATCAAATACTTCCAGTGCATCAAATTGCTTTTCACTTTGAAATGTGTCCACAAAGATGGTAATGTTGTAGTTGGGTTCCACTTTAATACTCCAAGAGCAAGTCTGGGAGTTAAAATAATTACCAGGATACCCTGGACTGAGAATGACTCCCGATGATCCAGTCCGGACTTCATTTGCTGGGCATTGGGCTGGAGAGAAAAGTACCAGCAAAGGTTTCCTTTAATAAAATGATTCCAACTTCAATAGGATAGTTTCTATCCCTGTATAAACAAGCCAGTGAAAGGAAAAAGCTATCTTATTGAGCTCTGGCCAAATTTAATACCGGTTGCAAACACAGAGGGAGAGCAACATTGAATAATCATGAGAATTGTGCATCTTTCTCTTTGCAGTTCTCTCCACTCAGCCTGCACACTCCTTCGGCCCCTGCATCTCCCACACACCTTAATTTAGGGTAGGTGCATCATGGATTTCATCATACAATGCAAGATTTCCTAACTCTACTACAAAGAAGAACCTCACCATTTCAAAATAGTATTACAGAAATACGGTGAAATGTTATGCAATAAGAAAAGAAAACTCATATTTATCTTGGCTTTAAATATACAGTAGTACCCCCTTCTCCTCAGGGATACATTCCAAGAGCCCCAGCGATGTCTGATGCTGCAGACAGTCCAGAATCCTATGTATCCTGTCGTTTCTGGTACAATCACATTATACAGGGCAATGGATATGCTGGACAAAGGTGGGATTCATGCCCTGGGTAAGACATAGCCCAGGGAGGATGGCAGATTTCTTCAGGCTATTTGGAACAGTGCAAACATTTAAATATGTTGTTTATTTCTGGAACTTTTCATTTAATATTTTCAGACTGTGCTTGATCACAAGTAACTGAAATTGCAGAAAGGGAAACCTCGGATGAGGGGTCGGGGGGACTACTGTACTTAGCATAGTAATATTTCAACGTTGGATGTGATTGCTCAGGACCCTGGGAAGAGGAAGAATTAGAGACCTGGTCTCAATCCCACATGGGACACCTCAGCAGGAGCCCTGATTCCTAAAGGATGAATTAATTGTAAATGCATCATGAAGATACTATGGATACGTCGTATCTTTTCTCCTCTTGCTTTTTAAAAAATTATTATTCAACTACTTCCAGTTTAATCAACATAAAAATAATCTGCAGAGATATGGACATGCAAAACAAAACACCAGAGTCTCCTAATTAGTGATTTCTCTCATCACTAAATTATCTTCCAGAAACAGTTTGTGCATAAAACTATTAAAGGAATTTTTTTTCTATTATTGGTAATGGTTCATAAATAAAAAAGGTATATCAAAATTACTTGTAGAGTGCTGAGAGTTCTATAGTTAATCACCTTTTCCTTAATGAAAAATAACTTTTGTTAAATTTATTTATTGAGTTATCACCTTTTAATTAGTTAAATGTGTGCTATTTATACATGCATTTCAAGATAGAAACTTGTCACACAGATGAGCGAAGCTTATGATATGTGTTTTTATTCAAGCAACTGCCTTTTGAAAGGTAATTTATTTCCTATTTTCTTCCATTTATCTTAGTATTCTAATTAAGATCTATTTTAAAATTTAGAAAATGTTTAGACATAAGACTACAAATCATAAAACATTTCATACAACTCTTTAAATAACATGTATTTTAGGTGAGATTTTCAAAATACTTACAATGATAAATTAATGGCAATCATATAAACTAAAATAATCCTAATCAGAACATACAGATTGAAATAACTGAGTTAAAGGTATAATTTTCTTCTGTGATGGCGGCCTCATCACTTTGCAACATACACAATGCCCATTCAAAGTTAATGTGATATTTTAAGAAAGAAAAAATAATGAAATTAGGGTTCGTGCCTGTGTATATCTGTGCAGGCCAGGACATCAAGTTTTAGAAGCTCCACAGACCCGCCTTGACTTTGCAATAAGAACCAGGGCTTTTCTTGGCTCTAAGTAGAGGGTAATAATAGCTCCCCCTCAGGGTTCTAATTAGAGCCAATATATGCAATTTTTTTTTTTTTTAATCTAAAGCACTACGTGGGCAGAAACTGTTGTAAGGACTAGGGATGATCACACCACATGCCTACCTTTTCGTAACTGTTAGGGACAAACTGCTCCAAAAAGCTTCTTGGCACTGGCGACATGCCCCGCAAACCCCTCTGTACTGCCCACCCCTCCCCTGAATGCCCCGCACTTCTTCTCCGTGCTGTTCACCCTTCCCCCAAGCCTCTTTACATTTCTAATCCTTATCCAAGCGCTGAGGAGAAGCCGGCAGACTTCACTCATCAGGCCTTACTACAATAAGCAAACCCTAATTACAAACCATCCAGACCACACAGAGGGAGGTCGTGAGAAGCACGAACAAACTTTACCTACACCCTCCTCTAAGTTCCTTCATCTAGATGCTACCATAAACATCACAAGGTAATATATGGCAAAGTTAACCAACAAACAACCCCAGGGTCTCTCTCCCCCATATAAATCCCTCATTCTGTAAGCTCAGGGCTGCCTCCTCTGTCTGTGGTGGAGAGCTGGCAGGTTCGATAAACTTACTCACGTGACTTTGGGTCTATTTGTCCTTTCTCTTGGCTGACCTTATACTAATACAAAAATGCTACCAGACGGCGTTTCAGTTTGTGGGATTACACTTGAAAAATAGTTAGCCAATCTCTCCATCCTGTGTTTTTATGAGGACTGAGATTTTATAACTGCAGCTATAGTTATCAGATGACATTGGAACTTCAGGCCATCTGGAAGTAAGAAACCTTTACTGAGTTGCTAAAATCCACCTGAAAAACTATTTGCACATCCTGGAGTTTGACAGCAATGCAGTGATCTAACCCAGAAGTAGCATTTTAAGCACAGTCATTCTTATTCCTGTTATATTTGAAATGCTGATTTTGTTTCTTAGGAAAGACAAAATGAAAATATAAGCAATTTGTTATATAATTCCCATTAGTTTACAGAGAACCCCCCGTTTCTGCAATTCTCTCCGACCTAAAGAGGTAGGAGGTAATTGGTAGAGAATTTGTACCATTTTCCATTTGTATCATTTATCATTTGTATCATTTTTCTTACAACACTTAGCAATACTTTTTTCAGTCATACATATCGTTTTCAAAATTCATTTGGGATTTTTGGTGTTTTGAGGTTTTGTTTTGTTTTTTAACTTGTTTGTTTGAGAAGGGTGTCATTCTGTCACCCAAGCCAGGCTGGAGTGCTGTGGCAGGATCACGGCTCACTGCAGCCTTGACCTCCCAGGCTCAAGCGATCCTCCTATCTCAGGACTACCGGATCCTACTGTAGTCCCGAGTAGCTGGGACTACAGGCGCACACCACCACTCCTGGCTAATTTTTGTATTTTAATTTTAGAGATATTGTTTTGCCATGTTGCCCAGGCAGGTCTCCAACTCCTGGGCTCAAGCGATCCTTCCACCTCAGCCTCCACCGTGCTCGGACTAAGAGGCATTTGGATGTGTTCATCCATGAGCGAAAGTGGTTTTGTTTGTTTTCTTGTGTTTCTTCTGTTCTTTCGTATGGAACCACTCCTTCTGCTCAGTGTTATAAACTGTTGCGTGGAGCAATACCCACTTGGAATGGGAGGGCTTAAAGGGACTACAGTGTGATCCTATAGCTGAGATGTTTATTTCTTAGCAGCAATCACACATTAGAAAACAATTGTGTCTCCACTTGAGAATCTGGGAAGCCTCTCACCATAGGGGAGCACCTGCTTACAGCGTCTGTCAGAAACACACCTGAAAGCCTCCCTCTCTCAGACACCACCTGTGCTTTGAGCTGTCATCCTTCTGCATAATGTTAGTGCCCCAGCATTTTTTAAAAGAAAAATAAAATGTGAGGCTTAAAACCCAAAGCATCTTATTCAATGCATCTCATAGGCCTTCAGCAAAAGTAATAGGAGATGAGGATTAGTACTCTATATTAATAGCATAAATTGGGATTTATGAGTAACTAAGATTAATTCTTAAAAGCACCCATAGGTATGATGGAATTGGAGAAGGCGAGTCCTCTGTGAACTAGGGGAAAGGCTGACCCAGGGCCCTTGCGACGCCTGCTGTGATCCCACACACAGAAGGAAGCGGAGCTGGGCAGCAGTGGTTTTTATGTTGTCTCTGTCTGCTGCTTTCCCGAATGGTCATTATCAGAAGGTCATCGAATCTCCTTAATGTTCATTGAAAATGCATGTTTTTTTGTTTTTTTTTCTAAAGAGATGAATATTCTAAAAACTACTGAAGGATCCCCCGTGGTCCACAGGATGAAGAAACTTGACTTTGAAGACCTTTAAAGTCAGGTCCTAGCTTAGGTTTCCAGCCTGATTTAATTTACTCAAAACCCCCTAAGAGCAAGCAGTAGGAAGCCATCTCCTCCTTTTTCCTCAACGCCGCACCCTCCTTTGTGTTTCCAAACCTTTGTTACTAATTCTCTTCACTCTTTGAAATACTTCTCTTTTCCTTAACAGGAGAAAAGCCACTTCTGTGATGTCTGTTACTCAGGTGTTTCTGCATTAAGATGAGTGTCCAGCACAGTAACATCTTCATATAATGCTGACTTTCAAAGAACAATGTGCGCTCCGTGTTTCCCTAAAATTAGTGATAATTTTCTTTTTCTCTTCTTTTTTTTTTGACAGAGTCTTGCTCTGTCGCTCAGGCTGGAGTGCAGTGACGCAATCTTGGCTCACCGCAACCTCCGCATCCGGGGTTCAAGCGATTCTCCAGCCTCAGCCTTTAGAGCAGCTGGGATTACAGATGCCCGCCACCACATGTGGCTAATTTTTGTATTTTCAGTAGAGACAGGTTTTCACCATGTTGGCCAGGCTGGTCTCGAACTCCTGACCTCAAGTGATCCTCCTGCCTCGGCCTCCCAAAGCACTGGGAGGGTGATAATTTTCAAAACACAACTTCTAAAAGTGTGGTTATGACATTTGAAGAAGACAGACTAATAGCTAAAATAATTTTTCTGAAGAATTTATTGGGAGACGGGCTCCCACTTGAGCACAATCGAATCAATCGAATAGTAGAAAAGTTACTTAAAGAGACAATAATTAAGTGCTTCAGTGATTCAGGATTTGGGAAGGGATATCTGGGGTGCTATTTCCTGTTTGTTTTCAAATGATGAGCCGTTTAGAGAACGACAGCTAAGGTCACTCTCCGTTTGTCTTCAGCAAATTGGCCCGTGACTTGAAAGAGAAGAGAACTAGGTAATCCTGTGTGCCTCCTGAGGAGTGGAGTGGGGTGCGGGAACCTCCGACGTGAGTGAAAGTTGGTGAAGTTTGTCTGCAGAACACTCCCTGTAAATGTCTGTGACGACTGAGGAGATTTAGAGAATAACGCACATGTTGTGTTGATTTCGACATGTGCCACTTAAAGGTGGGACAGGCTGTGAGAAATGCATCTTTAGGGGATCACGGCACCACGCAAAGATAACAGCATGCACTTCAGCGGCAGGCCAGTCTCACGAACGCAGGCCTCCGTAACAACTGTTTCACTACTAACGGAGTGTTCCAGTGAGACATTAAAAGCTGAAAGAGCCAGCATCTTTATACAAAGACTGGAACGGGGTGTTCCAGGTAAATATTTAAAAAGCTGAAAGAGCCAGTGCCTTTCTACAAAGAGTTTCCCCAGGCTTCTCCTGGGCCTTGAAGCATGACCAGGTAACAAAGGAATTCTTCACAGGATCCTTTTAGGATTCAACAAGTTTTATTAGCAGCCTGAAGAAACTCCCCAGACCTCCACAAACAAGTTTATGGGGGTCTACAGGAACGCCCCAAACCTTTGTGATTTAGCAGGCGACAAAACAAGGTTAATCACCCCAGCACTGGACCCATTTAGATTCAGTAAACTTACTGAGGCTCCAGAGAAAGGTCTTCAGGACTCAGACCTTAGTTATAAGTTTTAAAAAGTTAATCACTTATATCTTTAAATAAATGCACACTTACACATAGACATATAGCTTAGGAGGTATAAAAGCTCTAAAAAACTTTGGAATTTTGAGTTGATCTGGTGATAATTTCCAGTCTTTCTCCCTGTAACTAGTTATAGAAATAAAACCTCTCTTCCTCCTCAGTTCATCTGCATCTTGTTATTGGGCCGTGAAAAATAACAGCTCCACCCTCAGTTTGGTCCAGGAACACTTACACACACCCGGATAGTACAGCCTGCTACACAATTGAGCCATATGGTGTAGCCTATTGCTCTGAGACGACACATCTGCACAGTATGAGACTGTACTGAAGACTGTAGGCAACTGGAACACGAGGGTAAGTATTCTCGCATCTGAACGCTTCTAAACATGGAAAAGGTAATGCGTTGCCCCGTAGCACTGCGACTGCTAGACGTCACTCGGTGGTGGGAATTTTCAGCTTCATTATAATTTACAGGACCACGTTTATCTACACGGTCTGTCATGGATCAAAACGTCATGCAGTGCGTGATTGTTCTCTGTTCTTAGCTTGTCATGAATTAAACATCATTTAAATAAGCACTAGGTTCATCTGGAGAGGACACCCTAATCAAATTCCTTTTACTAAATTATTTTTTAAATGACATAATTTTACTCTTGTTGCCCAGGCTAGAGTGCAATGGAACAATCTTGGCTCACTGCAACCTCCACCTCCCAGGTTCCAGTGATTCTCCAGCCTCAGCCTCCCGAGTGGCTGGGATTACAGGCATGTGTCACCATGCCTGGCTAATTTTGTATTTTCAGTAGAGACGGGGTTTCTTCATGTTGGGCAGGGTGGTCTTGAACTCCCGACCTCAGGTGATCTGCCCGCCTTGGCCTCCCAAAGTTCTGGGATTACAGGTATGAGCCACTGCGCCTGGCCAAAATTCCCTGTTTTTAGAGAAGCACATTTGATACATACGTATGCCTTTCTTGTCTTCTCAGCTAAGATCACCTTTACTTAAAGTCGTCTATTCTGAGAAACTTGAGGCTTTGCTTGTTGGGATTAAAATGTACCTTAAAAAATGCAAAGGTTTGCCTGAGTTCATTTTTATATAGAATGGCAGAAGATGAACACTTTTTATATCCCCCCACCCTGAGGAAAGAACCCATCTATAGACCACTGTGGATCCTGGAAGATGGCACAGAGGTTGGCTTTTTTCTAAGAAGATAATGACTTTGGTCCTGACTTTGCACCCAATGCAATCTCCACTTCTCAGTAAGGCAACCTAGAGGCACAGATTTTGATGACTTCCACAGCCTGTGGTCTGCTGAGCGTTTAAACAGATAAGCAGGCTAAGGGTCTGGTCCTCTGCTCAGGGAGTGGTTTCCTGTAATCAATGGCTCTCATGTAGATACAAATTTAATGTTAACATTTTTTCAAAAAAAATCCAAGTTATTATGGATATTTGGTAATAATGCATTCCAAAATGTATGCCAATTTTTCTTCAGATGTAGAAGACTGTTTCTGTCTTTCAGGGTGCCTGGAATCCTGCCTCATTCCAGAATGAGAATGTACAAAGTTATCAGATCTTTTATTTTTTCTTTTTTTTTTTGAGACAGAGTTTTGCTCTGTCTCCCAGGCTGGAGTGCAATGGCACGATGTCGGCTCACTGCAACCTCCACCTCCCGGGTTCAAGCAATTCTCCTGACTCAGCCACTCAAGTAGCTGGCTGCGCTACTCAAGTAGATTACAGGCATGCACCACCATGCCTGGCTAATTTTGTATTTTTAGTAGAGACAGGATTTCTTCATGTTGGTCAGGCTGGTCTCGAACTCCCAACCTCAGGTGATCCGCCCACCTTGGCCTCCCAAAATGCTAGGATTACAGGCATGAGCCACCACGCTCAGCCAGTTTTCAGGCCTTTGAAGAGGAGCCATTCACAGGTGTGAGCATCTGCAAAACCACTGCCAAGTTGATACTTTTGCAAGGAAAACTTCCTTTTACAGGGAAGGCAGTTAACATTATAAAACACTCAAAAAGATAAATTCATTTAATATTCACTGAGTCTTTACAACAATCTCAAAAATACAGCAGATAAATCATCCTCTCTGTGCACAATGCAGGGAAGAGTGATTTGCTCAAAGTTGCCTGATTGACTGACTCTGGCTCCACGTCCTGCCTTCCTAAATCGTAGGGGCCCTTTGAGCTGTGTCACCCACCCTAAGGAATTACAATAGTTGGATTCCTTGAAAGAGCTGCATTGCTCAAAAGCACTACATCTGCACTTCATTATGATTTTGAAGGCATAAAAACTGTTCTAATTTGGAAAGCTTTTTGATAGGTGAACTAATGATATTTCTAACTTACTTGCGCATTTGAGCTTATGTATAGTTTTTCCAGTCTTTTTTATTCAATGATACTTGAAAGTGGTGCTATTAAACAATCTTTTAAAAGTGATCTACTTGTCTTCTAATAGATGAAATCAACAGATTCAGCCTCAATATCTTGTTCTATTGTTGTATATTGTCTATTTTCTTGCACATGGTCTACATATGCTAAACACATGTGAGAAAAACATGAAATGTACACGTTTCATTGTTTATAAATTTATATCAAAATATTAAACACCAGCTAATTATATGCATGCTAATGCATTTACAGCAAAATGAAGTATTATTCAAAATTTGCCTTGAAATGCATCAAAAATATAGCGTAGCTTATTAAATGGCTAGAAAAATAACACATAGGCATGTGATAAAGGAAATACTTTGTAAGTTTTCATAGTGGAAGCTAGGTCGTGTATATTAAGGTGCTAAATTATTCCAGTATTAAAATTATTTCAATTTTGCCATGTTCGAACATTTACACGACAAATTGCTGTGAGAAACATGATCTTTTATTTGATATGGCCTTGGTTTATTTTCTAGACTAGCTAAAAGAAAAAGCATCATTGGATATTTCTGTTAGCATGTTAGTTTCATTGCAATGGGATCAGAGCACAGATTAACTGCAGGCTGGGTGCAGTGGTTCATGCCTACAATCTTAGCAATTTGGGAAGCTGAGGCAGGGGGATCGCTTGAGTCCAGAAGTTCAAGACCAGCCTGGGTAACATGGTGAAAACCTGTTTATATATATAAAAAATTTCCAAAAATTAGCCAGGCATGGTGGTGCATGCATGTAGTACCAGTTACTCAGGAGGCTGAGGCAGGAGGATCACCTGAGACCAGGGAAGTTGAGGCTGTGGTGAGCTATGATTGCGCTCTGGGTGACAGAGTAAGACCCTATCTCCAAAATAAATAAAAAATAAATAAATAAATTCACACCTATACAAAGAAATGCAGATCAATACAAACAATACAATTTTCCATGTTGAATAAGTTTATGTAGTTTTAGTATCAAACAGTGCATACCTTCACATGTTGGGAGAGAACCTTCAAACTGCAACTGGGAACTGAGCTTGCAGGTCAGAGTGTCGGTCCCCACCAAGGTGTACCCGGGGTGGCACTGGTACTTCACAAAATCTCCTGGAAGAGTCAATACAACAAACCAGGAAATTGTGTGTGACCTTCTGAATGTGTGAAGGTGTTACACATATCAGACTACGTAATGAATTAAATCAACTTGCAAATCTTTTTAGAAACTGTGTTGGTATTTTTTTTTAGTCTTTTAAAAATAGTACCATTTTAAGTTCTTAATTTATAAAAATGTTCTATTAAGCTTAGCTGATATTAGTACTGAAATGATGGGCCAGCTTTTCTTCCTTGACTGATGCATTCATGTTGGTTCCCCTTCCCCAGT
Source organism: Piliocolobus tephrosceles (assembly GCF_002776525.5). Lineage (NCBI taxonomy): Eukaryota > Metazoa > Chordata > Mammalia > Primates > Cercopithecidae > Piliocolobus > Piliocolobus tephrosceles. The sequence continues at coordinate 8,271,603 of NC_045440.1, read as the reverse complement.
GACTGCAGACAGAAAAATAAAAATAAAAATAAAAATAAAGGAAAACAGATGCTATGGTTTAAGCAAGATTGTAGAATCGAATGGCTTTACAGCATCCATGGAGACTCATCTCTGACCTTGGCCTACTTAGCACAATGTTCCAATTAAGTAAGCCAGGGTGAGGACAGCAGAAATCAGGTCACATGGTTTGACCAGCGGTCTGAAACACAGGGGAGAGTTTTATAATTGGGGCTGAAAAATCCTGGGTTACAATAATTATACTATAAACATATGCCATCACTGCCTTCTCAGTATGACCAGAAGAGTATTTAATAAATTAGATCATTAAAATAAAATGATAAAGCAGAAATCCTAAATATCACTCAATATTTTCTCTTATTATATCCCAGTTTCAAGGAAATGTCAATGTTATGTAATCATCCTTTTAGCCACATGATTAAGATTTTTCTCAAGTGCATGAATGCATCCCCCTAACCAAATGCAGATATCTGCCCATGTCTGTCTAGCAAATACGATTAGCAAATGTTGTAGAGGAAAAAAATGTTCAAACTGACATCAAAATTCAAATGGCAAAAGAAAAAAAAAATCATGGTAATGAAGAAGGACAGACATTTTCTATTTGATACATGACCTCTGCATAAGTTCTCAGCAATACTTTAAGGATAGTTTGCTTTTTGTTTTCATTTTTGTTTCTCTGACAAATTACTCATTAACTTGTCTGAGTAATGATTACAATGAGAAGTGGGTGTAAAAAAATGTCATGTTGAGTTCATGGTATTGTAACAAAGAAAATATTACCTATTTCAAAATCATCATCCTCAGTAAGCATTTCTGCCTGTGGAACCGCTGGGGGAGGTTGACATTTCTTGAGCTGAAATGCTAAATGATTAATGGAAAGAATAATAATTGCAATTACACTCGCTGAATAAACACAACTATTACAAAAATTCACTTGACAGTTGTTATAATGCTTAAGTATGCTGACTGAAATGTCTATAGTCATGAATCATAGTTTTATAAAATTCCCAAGCTTCAAATGTTCATATTATTATTTAATGCCAAAAAATAGTTAAAGCCCAAGGAAAAAAGTGTACAATTATTTTTTAAAGTATAGCATTTAAATAAACACACTTTACAGATGTTTGGAATTCTGCAGGAAGAATGACTCAACAGTCAACCTGACTCCCTGTCCATGTTTAGATTTGCTAACATCTGCCCTGTTCCTTGTCCCAAGGAATTCTGTGGGTGGCAGTGTTCGTGAGAGATAAGCGATTGATTGATAGATGTCCTGCATACCAGTTAGAGTGCATTCCCAGGATTATTGGAGGTTTGCTTTCACACCATTTATAGTTACATGACATTTGCTATAACATCTTATCTTGAGACAGGGATGAGTAAATCTATAAAAGGTATCAAATCTCTTTCAAGGGTCTTCATCTCAGAGCTTCACTTAGGATACATGTATCTTAGAATAAATCCAAGCTTATTATGATGTGAAATAATAAAGATATCATTAAACAAAAAAAGGACCACAGGAAACAGTGGCCTCCAATGCAAGAGAATCATATATGCCCTCGGCTGAGTCAAGAAACTTCAGCAGGAAACACCACATGGAATTCTCAGTCTTAATTACCGGAGTGAAAATCAACTGACCGTGGAAATTGAGGACAAAGAAGCCTCCATTTGAAAAGTCGCTGTGGAACTTGAGCAAGACTTGGTTGGTGGAACTATATGCTGTTTCGAGGGCTGTGTTGCCACTGAAAACTCCCAGCTGGGGTGAGTTCTGATCGGGACCATCCCTAGAAAGACAGAAAGAGGCGGCCGTCTAAGTATATTTACTTCTGAGTGAGATTAATGGAAACTTTGGCTAATGAATTAATTTTTTTTATAAAAGCAATAAAACATATCCATTCTCTGGATACTGTGTTTGTAAACATCAAGATGTTGAATTTCCACAAAGTTGAGGAACCCTCCAGTCTCTGTCTTTCATAGTTCAGCAGGCGCTCGGCACTGGTCAAATGTCAACAGCAGCACGCCTTTCCTCATCCATGTTGCGTGATTTTTGTCATTGTTTCATCAAGCATATAGGGAGTTTTGTAAGCACTCTTTCTTTTACCAGAAAGAGGTAAAACTGGCCAGTCATGGTGGCTCTCACCTTGAATCCCAGCATTTTGGGAGGACAAGGTGGACAGATCACCTGAGGTCAGGAGTTCGAGACCAGCCTGGTCAGCATGGTCTTCTGCTTCTACTTGCCCTGGCCACTGGCTTCTGCTCCTGCTTCCACTGTGGGCTCCGACAAGAGTGCAGCCACACCACACACAACATGCACACACACACACAGACACCACACACACAAACACACATATAAGCCACACACAGACATATACAAGCCACACACACCACACATACACACCCATAGAGACACACATCACACACAGATACACCCCACACATACCCACAAACACACATCCTCTACACACACACACAGATACAGACACACAGACATAATTCTGCCTATTTCTACCATGCAGCAAAACCCACATGTACTATGTGAAATTGATTCACTATATCTCTGGATTTCGTTGGTGAATTTCTTCTCTAGTATCTACAAAGTTTATTCTAAATATGTGCCCTGTATATAAATGGCATATGTATGCTAAGTCAGAATTGTTTATCATGATTACACATATTTTGACTTGAGAGGTTCTCATACCAAACAGCAATGTAATCGTTCACAGCTTCCGTCTGTAACAGGGTGAAGTTGATGTAAACTCCATGCCCGGGAGGCACGGTAATGAGCCAAATGCAGTCCTTCAGGATCGGATACTCATCAGGAAAGCCAGGGGAGTAGATGGTGCCATTCTGAGAAGTCACGTTGTACCCACAAGGGGCTGCGAAGGAAGCCAAGAAAAAACAAACGCCATACAGCTGATTTTAGAAAGTAGAAAGCTAAATATTTGACTCCAAAGTACCTTAGCCAACATTTTTCCTGAAGGGAAATAAGTGAGAAATATTTCTGAATGACCATTTTGTCAAAATTACTCCCCTAATATTTGAAGAACTTAGAAGAATTGTATATCTAAGCTAAATTATCTCAGTTTTATTTAATATATTCTCCATATCTTCAAAATTCCTTTAGGACAAATTTATTCTTCTATGACTCAAATAAAATCCTTAGTTATCACCTGTGACCCGCTGATAACCCATTCGAGTGTCCAGCACAGTGAATTATGGGGAAAGTATTCATAAATATGTAACTGCTTTTTCTAACTCACACTGCTAGACCCTATTTATAAGCCATCTGAAACAGTTTTATCTAAGTCTATTTGCCTTAAAACAAAAACATTATCAATTCTTTACTTATCTTACTTCTTCAGATATATACCCGAAGAAGTAAGATAATGTAATGTAAGATTATGTAAGTGATGTTTTATGGAAGCATTTCCAGTTTTTACAAGTGTTCAACAACTTGAAGAACTACCACAATACCCAATTTATTTTCATTTTTGTTAAGAAATGTATATTTATTGTTTTAATGGTAGTTATTTTATTTATGGAAAACGACATGTCCAAGTACTAATGGAATAACCTGAAATATAGTCTTTAATTCAAACACAGTGCATCAAAGTCATAAAACTTTGAACCTTGAAATCAAACCAACAGCTAAGAGGTGTGAGATGAGTGTTCACAACTCTCCTCTCTTGAACCTTGAAGGGCTGCCACAGATGGTATAGAATTTAGGTGGAGGAAAAAGTCCCAAATACACAAACAGATAAACAAAAGAAAAGTTTAATAACAAGTGAGAATATACCGTGAGGTAGGATATGATACATTGCTGAACTGCGCAGATGTGTATTGATTTGAAAAGAACATTGGATTGAACTTGGCTGGAGATTTGGATCCTTTCATCAGAAGAAAGGACTATATGTAGAGACTATTTTAGAAGTTTCACAGCATCATTATTACTAAGTGAAGTTTGGAGTCACACAAACCTGGATTGTAAGCTGGAGAAGCAAATTACCCCTGGGAGCCTCCATTTCTGTAAATTCTATGAGGTCAGGGTCTGGGACACTCCTGATGCTTGTCATCTGTAACATGGGACCACACGCCAGGCACGGTGGCTCACTCCTGTAATCCCAGCATTTTGGGAGACTGAGGTGGGTGGATCACCTTAGGTCAGGAGTTCAAGACAAGCCTGGCTAACATGGTGAAACCCCAACGCTACTAAAAATACGAAAATTAGCTGGGCGTGGTGGTGCACACCTGTAATCCCAGGTACTTGGGGGGCTGAGGCAGGAGAATTGCTTCAATCTGGGAGGTGGAGGTTGCAGTAAGCCAAGATTGTGCCATTGCACTCCAGCCTGGGTGACAGAGACAGTCTCTGTCTCTAATAATAATTAATAATAATAATAATGGGACTATAAACCATGCTGTCCCCATAACAAGCTACTTTGGTCTCCTATTGGCAGTGCACTTTTCCTCCCTCCAGACGTCGAGGTAGTGTTCACATGCCTTTCTTCTATTTTCTGCCAAGGCAAATTTGTCTCTTCCTTTGAAACTCAACGCCTTGTCACTGCCTCCTTAAAGTCTTTCCTGGTTGCTCTGGCTTTAGAGGTCCAGTATCTGCTCATAGACCACACAGCTCCCACGAGACTGTCAGCCTCTAGGAGACAGGGTCTGCGTCTCCTCCTCCCACCCCAGCCGCTACTTCCTTTCATCAGTCCCTATTGTCTAGCTCGGATCATGATAAACAAATTGATGAATTGATGAATTAGAGAATAACCAGAAAGCACTCTAATAGTAAACTCATGAAACCAATTAGGCTGAAACCCTTTACGAGTGACTCCATGCTATTAATTTAATGTGGACTTACAATGCTAAGGTTTCCCTTCTAGTTGAATCTTGAAGTTATCTAACCACATTATAGATAGTAGCACCCTTCCTGTTGGGAAAACAAAACAAAAAGCCATCATTCCCACCTCTTAAAGGGTAAAAGAAATGAGGTGGTGATTTTCTTGGTAGAACACATTCCTGATTCCAATATTCTTTATGCCACTGAATAGCTCTATGACATTGAGCAAGTCAGTGATTCTTGCCATGATTTATCTATGAAATCCAAATAACAAATCTTTTCAATCACTCACTCAACAAGTATCTACTGAGAGTGGATTATGTACCAGAAAGGGTGCTTGGGGCTGGAGATGCCACAGTGAACCATGGAGACCCTGTTGCTGCCTTTGTAAAAAGCTTACTGAACAGTGATGAAGAGAGAGACTAAGCAAACACTACAGACATTTAAAATTCAACGGGTGCAAGTGCTGTGAAGGAAAAGAAGAGACGCTCATCATCACATAAGATAATAATACTCTATCCGTGAGCACACAAAATTCTCTCAAAGCAAAATCCTGTTGCCCTTCCACTGGGTAGTCTAGAGATGAAAACAAGAAGACCCTAAAAAAAACTGGAGTCAAAATTTCCCCTCTCCTTTTCCCTGGCCTGATCTTTATCTAGTTCCAGAAAGTCTTTATCCTCCCTGTAGTGGCATCAAAGGCATGCTTGCATTTCCCCAAGTGGTGGCGTCTCACTGAGCTCCGCAGAGACGCGGGCCTGTGATCTGCCTCTGCAGGAAGTGTGCGTGTCTCGGCAGGAAGCGCATCCCCCCTGCCTTCCTTTCCCTGGAGGCGGGGTTCAAAGTGGAGTCTGGAGTGAGATGAAGGAGGAAGCTCTGCGTGGAGCACAGCAGGTACCTCCCAGCTCCTCACCTGTCTGCCTGGGAGACTCTGGTCCAAGCCTGACCAGGAAGACAAGCAGCTGACCATGGCATCAGCAACTGAAAGAGATGGAGAGGCCACACTCCCTCCACTCTCGGGAGCCATGGAGTAAAGAGACGCGCACGCATTTCCGTGCTCATGAATACCCGGATGTTCACGTGGGAGAGAGCATTGCTGCGCAAGGCAGTGAAGGAGGGAATTGCTGAAGCTATTTGCTCATGTATTTTTCTAGAGAATAAGCACATAAAGTTAACAAAGCAGCGTATTTTGATCCAATTCTAGAGCTAGCAGTCGCTGTGTTCAGAGTGATGGCGGTGATGTCTAACTTGAATGTCATGCCCAATGGCAAACTTGCCCAGGTACCCTGGTGCCACTGACCTCCCCCACAGCACCACTCTCTACCATTGCCTCAAATACCGAGGCTTCCCTTCGTTAATTGACATCCCTGAGAAGTGGGAAAGGGGGACTTTTGGTGGTTAACACACAAAAGTGATGGGTATATGTGACTGACTCCTGCTCAGGTGTGAAGCCAGAGCTAGAAGATACCAGAAAATCAACTGGTGGGCTGGCACACATTGGCAAAGGAGGGCGGAGGTACAAGGAAACATCTCTTTATTGTGCAACCTTTTCCTCTCTTTATGCAATGTGACGTTCTGTGAAGAGAGATGGATAGGGCATATTAAGTTATGTTACATCAAATTAAAATTAAAACAGGCTGGCTGTTGTGGCTCATAGCTATAATTCCAGCACTTTGGTAGGCTGAGGCAGGAGGATCATTTGAGCCCAGGAGTTCGCGACTAGTCTGGGCAATACAGGGGGATCCCATCTATAAAGACAACAACAATATATATATTTTTTTAATTAGTCATGCATGGGAGCACATGCCTATAGTTCCAGCTACTTGGGAGGCTGAAGTGGGAGGACTGTTTGGGCCTGGCAGGTCAATGCTACAGTGAGCAGTGATTGCACTACTGCACTCCAGCCTGGGCAACAGACTGAGACCCCATCTCAAATAAATAAAGTAAAAACAAAATAATTTAAATTTTAAAATCTTGAATGTTTGCTAAGAGGCTTATCATTTATAGATGGTTTTCTCTAGGATTATGTTGTTTCTTGCCTAAACATTAAGAATATGAAAGAAATTCCATATTAAAAAAACTAATAAATATATTTGGCATAAATATTAATATAAAATATAGTAAATATGTTATAATAAATATAAATATATATGTAAATATTTATTAATATAAAAATATCCTGACTCTTAATATATCCAGATACTGAAAGCTTAATCTCCCCTAGCGTGTAGGGCACCAGAGTTATTTCTGCCATCATTTTTCTTCCTTCTCTTACTCTGGTTTCCTTAGAGGCATTTTCAGATAAGAAGCCAGAATGCACTCTGTCTTGGAAATTGTCCTTTGGTAATGGAGATTTTAAAAACTGTATTTGTGAAGGTAAGAAAAATAAAGAGACAGAGTTGCATTCTTTACAGCTATTTTTATTCTCTATTACTGGGAAAGATTATTTTCTGTATTTACCAATCAACTTGGTAAGCCTTAATTTCAAAAAGTATGTATGTAATAATACATTGTTTAGCTGGTTGCATTTCTCATGTCAATTTTGTAATAAAATTGTTTTCTGCTTACAAAATCTGTCAAATTCAAAGAAGCTGCTAACATACCTCTCACAACATATTGCTTACACTAATAATTATCTCCATCTATGCAGTTCCCCACTATACACACACTAATGCATTTAAGTCAAGTTTGTTATGATAGTGTTTAAGATTTTTTTGATACCTAAAAGTATACTTTTATGCATAAACATTTCAGTTTCTTAAACATATTTTAACAATTATAATCCCATTTTTTTTTTTCTTTTTTTGAGATGGAGTTTTGCTCTTGTCACCCAGGTTGGAGTGCAATGGCGCTATCTTGGCTCACTGCAACCTCCACCTTCCGGGTTCAAGCGATTCTCCTGACTCAGCCTCCCAGGCAGCTGGGTGCCCGCCACCACGCCTGGCTAATTTTTGTATTTTTAGTAGAGTTGGGGCTTTGCCATGTTGGCCAGGCTGTTCTCAAACTCCTGACCTCAAGTCATCCACCCACCTCGGTCTCCCAAAGTGTTGGGATTACAGGCGTGAGCCACTGTATCCGGCCTCTATAACTTTTTTTTTTAAACTGAGACTTCTGTGTAATTATGTTACTGACAGAAAAATAATGTCTTGAATTTCTCAGGTAATTTTCAGAGACATTTTCTTTCATTTGTTTATTTTCATAGATATCATACTTTCAGATCACAGTTTTTCAGATCAATTTATACTGTATTAATTTCACATAATAGATTCTTATGTAGCTTAACATGTATTTTCAGTATGCAAATACAAATTGATTTCATATATACTTGTGAAGACTGATGCCTTAGGATTTAGAATTATTAGGATTTAGAATTATTTTATTAATTATCTAAACTGGTCAATTTTTAATAAAGACATCGAGAAGTTGTTTAAAGTATCTCCATTTTTTCTGAAGTTCTTTTGAAGTCTACAGGGCTAGACCTTTGAAGATGATTTTTCAGTACACTTGACCTATATAGCAACCATTGATCTGAAATGATAAACCACTGTCAATTAATAAAATACATGTTACATGAAGATACTGGGTTGTCAGCAATGTTTACTGCTGCCTCTGGGGAAGACTTAAGTGCCATATAACTGTACCCAATAGGCGTCTGAACAGCCTCCTCATTCTTATGAAACAATGACTTCTTTAAGAAATATAAACTTTCACAAGTAAAGGACCTTTTGTGTTAAATAACAGCTTTTTTAATATGAAAAGGATACTAAATACACATTAGATGGTTCTTAGAAAATCCTTTATATAGGTCCTCTAATTTCTTTCAGTATTTATGATCAACTTTTACATGAATCCTGCGTTTCAGTTTTTTTATTTGGTTTATGAGTATTGGTAAAAATAGAAATATAATAGTACAAATGCTTGTTTAGTAAAGAACTTGGCATGGACCAGAGAGATCTGGCCTTTGTGCTCACTCCTGGGAGGCGTCTTTGTGGAGTATGTAATTCCTCCAATCTAGCAATGCCAGGTGGGAGCTGGCTACACCAGAAAAACCAACCATGTGGCTTAGGCCGGGGCATGTGGGGCACAGCTGTCTACCTGGAGGCTAAGATCTGCCATTGGACATTCAATCCCTCAGTCCTGCCTACAAAGCAGAGCCCCACTAGAAACCTCAAAACTCAGACCCGAGGAGGTGACCAGGGTGATGGTCTTTTGCCTGTGGCCACATGGGGTTTCTGAGAGAGCGAGACATCCTCCTGGACTCTGCCACACGTATCTTTTCCCTGGAAGATACTGGTATATCCCCTCCCTGTTAAAACCACAATGACGAGCATGACAGTTTTAGAGATGTCTCTGAGTTCTTCTAACAGAGAATGAAGCCTCAGGCTGGTTTTGGGAGTCTCAAGGGCTTTAGGCTTTAAACTCACCCAGAGTTTAGCTAATTCTGGATGGTGTTACATACCATGTTAGAATTAGGAAAGGTGGCATCACTTTAAATTCTATCAAAAAAGGTAGATTTTGTTATTTTCACACTGACAAAATAATTCTAAGCCAGAGCAGTTATTTCCATATTGAAAAACTAAGCTTGAGAAAGCAATAAAATTAAATTAGATACTTAATTGTAGTTTTTTAATATCAAGCCAGGGCGTCTACCATTTACATATGAATTCAAAGTCTTCACACCAAACTTGCAAATAAGAAGAGGTTTCAATCCTGATAATTTCAAAGGAATTTATACATATATATGAGTTTCTAGAATGGAAAGTAGACTTAAAGATTTAAAAAATGTTTTAATGAAAAATAGCCCAGATAGGTTACTGCTATCCTTATTTTATAAAATTAATTTTAAGTGCTATTTTATATGTAATTAAATAAATATTAGATTAAGATAAAATATCTTTAAAATATGACTAAAGAATTGTTTGCAGTTTTTTATTTTATTTATTTATTTATTTATTTTTTGAGACGGAGTCTCGCTCTGTCCCTCAGGCTGGAGTGAGTGGTGCGATCTCAGCTCACTGCAAGCTCCGCCTCCCGGGTTCCCGCCATTCTCCCGCCTCAGCCTCCCGAGTAGCTGGGACTACAGGCGCCGCCACCACGCCCGGCTAATTTTTTTGTATTTTTAGTAGAGATGGGGTTTCACCATGTTAGCCAGGATGGTCTCAAACTCCTGACCTCGTGATCCGCCTGCCTTGGCCTCCCGAATTGTGTTTGTAGTTATTTTTGTAATAATATAGAATAGATAAATATGGGTAAAAACTGTGATTTAAAAAGTCTATTGATGTGCTTCTTTTACTTCTTCAGTAGAAATCAAAGCACGGCCAGATGTCTTTCCCTTTTCCCCACAGGATAGAAGTGTTTAGTATTTCAAAAGTTCACGGAGTTGGTAATTTCATTATTTTTTCATTCAAAGGCCCTGAATGCATAGTGTTAGAATATCGGGTTTACAATATATTTTCTATTACATATGCATTCTTCCTAAACATCGTATGGATCTATTATTTTAATTTGATATTGAAAAAATGTCAAAGTCATCATAAAAATTAGGCAGGCACACAGAAGCATTAAAGTCAGGATTCCTGCTCAGGGAAGGACAGCTAAAGAGACCAGGTCTTCTGCTGCACCATTGAACAAGAACCTGCCTCCAACCTCTCCCAAGAGCCGCTCCTCCTACACTGTCAGACCACTCTACTGTTTTCTCCTAAGACTGCATCTACACTGCGCTTTTTCTGACACTGTTTCTTCTACCTGGAGTGTTCCACCTCCAAGTAGCAAATTGCTATGTACCTTTCAAGGCCCACTACAAAAATGAGTTTATTTTTCTGAAATGCAAAAGCAATATATAATTATTATAAAAGCTAAACAAAAATAAACACCAAGGATCAAATTAATAAGTACCCTTTTTCCCGCTGGTCCGACAATTTGATATAACCACTGTAAAGCTGTACACTGCTGACTTCACGGAGATTTCCCTGATGGCTTGCCAAGCCTGTGACATCTCCTTACCTGCAGCTGAGTATAACATTCCTCTTGTGTTTATTATTTTGCTATCCTTATAATTTCCTTGGCAACAGGGTTTTTTTTTACTTTTAACTTACTAGTATATGACATATTCCTTAAATATTAAGTAGAGTAAAACATAATAGATTCTCAACAAATATTTATTGAATACATTAATAAATTATTGGATATGTTCATTTAATATTTAATGTGCTATTATGCCCATGAAACATTAAATTGCCCCCAAGCAAAATGATGAACTTACCATCACATCTTGGAAAAGGGTAGTTCCAGTTTCTGTTGATCCCGTGCTGACAGGTGAGGACAGGATGGCCTATTAGAATGTACCCAGGATAACACTCGAAAGATATTGATTGCCCCACACTGTAATCCGAGTTGATCATGTACCCATTCTGAAATGGGGGTGGATCTGGACAGTTCTGTAATTCAAAGGCTGAAAGAAACAAATAGACAAAATAAAGCTTATATTTGAGAGGTTAAATTACTCTGGAATTTGAAGGAGGAGTGTCATCATATGTAGCTGATTAAGATGAAGTTGTTAGATATAAGTTTAATAATGTATATTTTCTAAGGAGTCAGTTGCCATCCAGTCCAATATAGTTGTTATTGGTAGTAGTAGAATTATAACCATATGCATTTCATAAAATAGTGTGTTCTTTAAAAGGAATGTAGCACATACCAAAAATAAATTTGATAATCTTCACTATGGAAAAAAGGCATATGATGTAAATTATTTAAGAAAGTAATACAGGCCAGGCATGGTGGCTCACGCCTGTAATCCCAGCACTTTGGGAGGCCGAGGTGGGTGGATCATGAGGTCAGGAGATCAAGACCACGCTGGCTAACATGGTGGAACCCAGTCTCTACTAAAAATACAGAAAGTTAGCCAGGTGTGTGGCGGGCACCTGTAGTCCCAGCTACTCGGGAGGCTGAGGCAGGAGAATGGCATGAACCCGGGAGGCGGAGCTTGCAGTGAGCTGAGATCACGCCACTGCACTCCAGCCTAGGCGACAGAGTGAGACTCTGTTTCCCATCCCCGCCCCAAAAAAGTAATACAAATAATAAAAGGGGGCCACAAAGAATGTTGGGTGAACATGTACCTAATAATTCCATTTTAAACAGGAAATATACTACCAGTCTAAGTACTCCTGACTGGGAAATATGTCATTGTTTTGTTTAACTAACTGTTTAATATAAATATAATAGGAAAATCCATTCCAGTCTCTTTAGTCTTTTTCTAAAAAAAAAAAAAAAAACTGTATAATCCCTAAGCTGCCAACTACTGTCAGTACAATTTTTTATAACATGATTTATTGTGCTTTATCATTCAGTCTTTTATGTTCCCTAGAATAAACTCTAGGTAAGACAAGAGATAATCAATGTCTGCAGTCTGTGTGGTTTAAACATTTACTCATTAATTAGTAAGAAGTAACTAATCCATAAATTAGGTGTCATCTGATACTGTAATCTTAAAGCTAAATGAGCCATTGTGCAGGCTCCTCTCGCCCACTCTGTTGAAGACGGTGTGAGTACTCGAAGCAGCAGAAGCCCTCTCTAGCATCTTTGAATGTTTAGGCACAGCTTTATCCATAAAGGTAGATCCCATTAGACTGGGAACCTGCTCCTAACACAGCAGCAAAACCATACTGTGTAGCACCAGTTCAGGGAGAACCTCCTCCCTGTCATGTAATTCTGCTGAAATCAACCCTCAGCGCCAGGCAACACAATGAGTTTTTAAAGAGCATGAGGTCACCAGTCATTGTCCTCACAATCAACTGAAAATCAAGTCATAAAATAAAGGCTTCGAGCTTCTGCAGAGGGACTTTTCCTGTGGAGAATGAAGTGAAATGGAAATTTCAATTTTATATATAAATTCCTTAACCATTGACAATATTGGAGCGAGCCTGTAGCTTTGAAACTTGTAAGTAAACGCTGGAAAATCAAACAATATATTATTATGACAGGTGTTCCCCAGAATTCTAGACTTTTTTGTTTCTGTGTTCAGGACCCGGAAAAAGTAGAGGTGGGCAGGAAAAAAGGCAGGACAGGGCCGAGGGGCCACCAGATGGGGGATGGAAACACAGAGGGCATGATGTGGGTTTACTCAGAGATTAGATTTAAGAGGCAGGTAAGGCTCAGAATATGAATCAGTCTGTGTTTTATATTAAAGCGATTGGATATCACCATAAAGATTAAGTGAGAACATATGGAAGATAGCAACTAGGCAATGTATGACGCGGGCCTGCACCGTGACCTTGGCGTTCGCAAGATTAATGTAAGTGCTGTTTGGAGTTTGTCTTCATTAACATTTGCCAAATATTAAGCATTCCATGGAGCCATGAGGTTTCGTTATTATCCATAGCTTTTTCCTATTTAATAAACTAATGAAATGGCATCGTTTCCTCTTTAAAATAGCAATATACAGGCTGGGCTCGGTGGCTCACGCTTGTAATCCCAGCATTTTGGGAGACCAAGGTGGGCGGATCACGAAGTCAAGAAATAGAGACCAGCCTGACCAACATGGTGAAACCTCGTCTCTATTAAAAATACAAAAATTAGCCAGGAGTGGTGATGGGCACCTGTAATCCCAGTTACTTGGGAGTCTGAGGCAGGAGAATCTCTTAAGCCCAGGAGGCAAAGGTTGCAGTGAGCCGAGGTCACGCCACTGCACTCCAGCCTGGCAACAGAGTGAGACTCCATCTCAAATAAATAAATAACAATATGCAACACTAGTGAGTCATTTGAGTAACTAAATGATGGCAACATTATTTGCCACAACTGTTCGGGAAAGTCATTGGAATAGAGCCATAAAAAATCAATTAAAACATTAAACCTAGTAAAACATTTACAGAAATCTCTATTATGAGCATGATTTCTAAGAAGAAAAAGGTAAATGTGTAAAGATGTTCATTGCAGCATTATTTACACTACAGAAATCCAAATGACTAAACAACAACAAAAAAAAAAAAAATAGGGAGAGACTCATAAATGCCAGCAATTAAATGTCATATCATTCAATAGCCACAGATTGTAGACATTTCTGTGTATTTATTTATATTTTCAATATTATAAGTATACTATGCAGTTGACAACAGGATCCTATTGTTAAGCCCTGACTATAATCAGCAGGTTAAAAAAATCCTTTATTTCACCTTTCAGCATCCCTTGGTTTTAATTATTTTTATTTATGGAATGATATATCTCTGAACAAGAGTCAGAGAAGCAGCAGAAAAATGATTGAGAACAAGAAAAATCGAGATCAGAGGACACACAGTGGCAAAAGTATCTTGAGATAATTCCTGGCATTGGCTCCCCCAGGGACGAGAACTGGGAAGAACACGATGTGAGACAAATTCCTCCCAGAGTGGGAGAGGAGGAAACTTCATCCAGGGGGAAGCACTGGGCAGCCTCTGAAACCCAGAACTCCACTGGATTATATTGCTCATTACTTACAGGGCCTTGGGGGCTCCCTAAGAGCTCCAGACATCACCTCTTGTACCTACTATCTAAAGATGTAAAGGGCCGGGTGCAGTGGCTCATGCCTGTGATCCCAGCTACTAGGGAGGCTGGGGCAGGAGGATTGCTTAAGACCAGGAGTTGAAGACTGCAGTGAGCTATGATCATACCACTGCACTCCAGCCTGGGTGACAGAGCAAGATCCTGTCTCTTAAAAAGCAAACAAACAAACAAACAAACAAACAAAAAACAGATGCAAAGGAGTAGTGCCTAATTAACAAGATCAGGCTCAATATCAAGTAATTTATGTGATAAAACTTAATAAACTGTCATAAGATTCAAATAAAATTATTACATTTATAATGCACCTAAATATTATAGAGAATTACCTGTATTTTAGGTTAGTGTGAATGTAATTGCAGTTTTTGCCATACTTTCAATGACAAAAACCTCGGTTACCTTTACATAAACCTAATATATATTGATAATATGAAATTAAAAATAGTTACTGAAAATGAGTATTCTGATTAACTCAATGCTATCTTTTGACATGTAGTCTTTAGAACTCAAAATTGCAAGCTTTATTCACAGAAAATCAAGGATAAATTACGAATTTTAGAATGAATGTTTTTACCCCATAAATGTATACAATTATAATTTGCCAATTAAAAATGATATTACTTTAAAAAGATGTAATTACAAATAAAAAAAGGAATGAATGTTCCAGTGCTGCTTTTTGGTAAAGCTACATTATACCATGGAACTACTGAGTGGATACACTCTATAAGGATGTACTATAGATCAATAAATCTTATAAGCACAATTGCTATTAATGAAATTTATGAAAGAAAAAATGTTTTTAACTCACAATTTTGTGAAAATGCAATGTGCAGTTGACATGGTATGGCTGTGTCCCCACCCAAATCTCAACTTGAATTGTATCTCCCAGAATTCCCACATGTCGTGAATGTGAGAAGGACCCAGGGGGAGGTAACTGCATCATAGGAGCCGATCTATCTCATGCTATTCTTGTGATAGTGAATAAGTCTCATGAGAGCTGATGGTTTTATCAGGGGTTTCCACTTTTGCTTCTTTCTCATTTGCTCTTGCCGCCGCCATGTAAGAAGTGCCTTTCACCTCCCACCATGATTCTGAGCCCCCCGCTGCCCCATCCAGCCATGTGGAACTGGAAGTTCAATTCAACCTCTTTTTCTTCCCAGTCTTGGGTATGTCTTTATCAGCAGTGTGAAAACGGACTAATACAACAGTCTACCATACAGTAGCTACATTATATAGAATAGTGTGTCTCAGCTGTTTTGTGTCTGAAAAGTAGAATATTGGACTGTTAGAATCTTTTACATTGTTCTTGGCTGCAATGAAAAAGTTCTGCAGGTGTTCCAAGGAAGAATATTCAAACCCCTGTGAAACAATTATGTCTTAAAGCACGTAGCTCAAAGGCTAGAGTGGCGTGTCCCTCGTTATTGATTGTTTTTGTTGTTATCACCTATTTGAAAAACTAGATGCTTAGAAATCTATGCTAATAAATGTAGGGACAGGGAACATTAAAACAGAAAGCCAGGCCAAATCAGCATCTCTCTCTTTCTCTGACGCGCACACCCCTCATCTGCATTCCCCCATCGTGTGGCTCCCTGGGCCAACCTGTCAAACACACAGCAAGGCCACTGGTGCCTCTGCCAGGGCCCACTCCACGCTGAAGTCCACAAAAACAGCCTTTTCTTGAAAGCCAGTGCTAAATGGCCTAGAAAACCTCCAGAGTGCATGCAATGCCTCCTCGCAATATTGCTATTTGGACCTAAAATTGCTTTAGAGACCCATGCTCACAAAAAAAGAACGAATAATTCCACACTGAGTTCCAACTATCAACACATTTCCTTCTTTATTATTCTCTTTTAGGATGAAATCAGCAATTCATTTCTCATTCTTATTTGACTTTAAATGTAATAAACTCTTGGAAAAATGAGTCCTCCTATATACCAAATATGAATGCTAATAAAACCTTAAGGAAAAAAAAAAAAAAACATGAAAAGCTGATTGCTAGTTTCTACAGGAGGAGAAGCAAATAAAACTAGATTCAATACATCCTAATCTTCATTAGAAGATTTCATCCACGAATTAGCGGTGCCTTGGAAGTATACAAGCCTCAACTATCACAATACAATATTAACAAGTTAATGGCTCATAGGTAGTCCTGGTGAACCTTCATGTAAAACAGTGTTTAACAGAGACACACACATTTACACAAAGGAGTGTTAATAATATGTAAAGCAATGCATTTCCTTAGTTTGTCTGTGTAGTCTGTTGGGTAATTTAAGAAGTACAATTAAGTTCTCTTTTGGGATATGTAAAACCGGTGTTGAAAGCTCTAGCCCTCTTCTGCTCATGAAATTAACCTCTATGACAAACACAAAAATAGGAAATTTGAAGTTGCATTTAATGATTCCAAGCCCAATGGCTGTGGGCTACTCTGTTGAAAAAAATTGTTTGTTTGTTTTTTTTTTTTTCTTTTCTTAATGACAACAAAACAATTATCCTGTGTGGGTGGGGGAAGCAGATTAGCCTGTGTGGGCAGCGCAGTGTTTTTTATCATTCATTTATTGAGTGAAATAAAGATTATATATTGACAGTGTACTCTGTTATAAATGCTAGTTATAAATGGAAACTAGAAATGGGTCTTAATCTTGTGAATTTAGGCAAACAAACAAATTAAAGCATAGATGATTGTATAAAAGAATTGTAAGTTGCATAAATTATTATTAAAAAATAAATAGTGGATTGAAATAAAGAAAATATACAACTTGGTTAAGATTATGCAGTAGTGGTCAAAATTGTTTTGTTGAAGAAATGATGTTTAAATTAAGATCTAAGTAGTAAAATGGTACAAATGAGGAAAAGACCAAGAAAGGCAGACTTTTCAGCCAAAGGAAATAGTATGTGTTCCAAACCTAGAAAGAGTTCAGTGTCTGGGATAAGGGGAGCGTTTCAGGCAGTAGAGAGATGACCTCTGCACCCCGTCTCCCAAAGTGTGTGCCCCTTTTCACACTCTCACCAACTCCTAAGCGGAGAGGAACTAGTCGTCAAATTGTTCAGGCCACAGGATGTTCATTAGAACACACTTTATAAATGGACATAGACATAGTATAAAAACTCAGGACCCATTTTTTCCCCTGATAAACCCCATCTGCCAGTCAACATCATAATGATGATGATGCTTATTCAGAGCCCGTGACTCATTTCAGAATTATCTCAAGAATTTAAAATGCCAATTAGTTTCTTTTTCTATTGTAAACTATACACTAACGAAGAGTATCACCAAGTAAGAGTATCAGTTACACTAATTTTTGGTCTTTGTTCCAAATGTCTTGTTAAACTGAGTACTTCACTACTTAAATATTAATATTGATATTCCCTTCAACTTTGGATATATAAAGTCATATTCTCTATGTTCTCAAATGTCTTTTCCAAACTTGGATTCATTGTCACACTTCACACAATAAGGTATAAAGCATTATATTAGGCATCTGAATGGAAATAACTAAAAAGAAGTCATTAAGATACTTCCTTGGTATGCTGAAAATCGATGTATTTTGGAAGGATCCTGTTGCATCCTGTTTGGTGTGGGTGTGATGGGTTTCATACTGCCTGTGTTGGCTTCCAGGACATGCCTCTGAAGGACTCGCAATGCGTCACAGCGCCGGACTGCACAGGTGTGAGAGGGCGAAGGAGGGCTCAATCTGCTGTCAGAACCCTCATGAAGCATGCCTTTCTTGCTCTGTACCCATCATAAAAGCATTCATCCTCATAAATGGGTTTTAAACGTATAAAAAGTTTTAATTTAAGAAAGAAAGTCATCAAGTAAAGAGAAAAAGAAGAAAGATCACTTCTGTGGAATTTGATAAAGAAGTTATCGTCTAGGGTAAAAGGTGGTAAAAGTCACGATTATCAAACAAATTCTGATTCAGCTGAAGGACATAACTTCTGCATCCCCATACTGGGCAACTCCTAAAGACTTCTGGAGGTATTATCCATTAGTTCTATAAGAGTTGTTGTATTATCTGTCATTAAAAAGTTGAATTAAGCCCAGGCACAGTGGTTCATGCCTGTAATTCCAGCACTTTGGGAGATCGAGGAGGGCAGATCACCTGAGATCAGGAGTTTGAAACCAGCCTGGCCAACATATTGAAACCCCATGTCTACTAAAATTAGCCGGGCATGGTGGCATGTGCCTGTAATCCCAGCTACTCGGGAGCCTGAGGCAGGAGAATTGCTTGAACCCAGGAAGCAGAGCTTGCAGTGAGCCGAGATCGCACCACTGCACTCCAGCATGGGTGACAGAGCGAGACTCCATCTCAAAAAAAGAAAAAGTTGAATTAGAAAGAGAATCATCAACACATGAAGAAATCTACCTCGGCAGTACATACATGAGCCTTGAAGCAGTTTTGCAAAATAGGTGAGGCACCCTGATGTGACCTGAGTTCAGCCTGGTTCTCCCAATATAGGGACCTGAATGTTCCACTTAATCCCAGGAGGCTCATTTATTCATTCATGAAAGGAGACTAAATATACCCATCTATTCAAGGGCCACAGAATTAAATGGGATGATAAATGAAATGAATCACTGTTGACATATATTAGTTCAGAAAAGCTTAGTCTTGATGGAAAGAATTGTCTAGTTTCTTTGATAAAATATTTCTCATTACTCAAGGCGAAGCCCTCGAGCCACTGCTCTGACGGACACAGACCAAGGAGGAAGAGGCCACTGCTTCTCGTGGTGGAAATTAGGGTGAATCACTCTAAGTACAGGGCATTGCTACAGAGAGTAGGGCTGCAGTTTACATCAAGGTGTTCACTGAAGACTTTGAAGCCCCGCTTGAGTCCTCAGCTTCCCTCTCAATGAAAAGATCCATCTGGGGTCACAGTAGCATCTCAGCCATGAATGGTAGTCCACAGAATTTCCCAAGTGCACACATCCAGAAGCTCACCAATTTCCCATATTTATTGACCATTCTAAACTTCTGGGATAGCATATCACTCTTTCTTTATAACCAAGGATATCACCCTGGTTCTCAATTCTAAGACATATTTTCTGCCTAAATATGCTCCATTTGTGGTCTTAACTCCTAGTCCCAGCACCTGTTGATGAAGCCAACCAAACTGCTGCAAAAGTTGCTGTCAGAGTTTTGGGCCTCGCTGAGACTGCAGGCTCATCCATCAATGCTTCAGGAGGACCAGCCTGCACACGGAAGGTGCTCCCTGCATTGCATGAGAGGCTTGCAGCAAGTGGAATGTGGAAATCTGAAGGGGCCTTCACCTAGGAGATGGATCTACTGATGCACGCTGAGAACGTCAGCTTTTGGTTCAGAGGAATGGAGGTGAGGGTGTTGCTTTTGCTTTCAGAAAACCCATAAAAGAAGGAGTAGATACCTGTGTTCTGCAGGGAGAACATCAGTCAACAACGAAGATTCAGGTCCTGGTTTCTAAGAGTCTTGTCCACAAACTAAGGGGAATCTTAGCCTTTTCTGTCTTGTACATGGTTGTCCTAGTGGGGGTGGGGATTGCTACAACCCTTTGTAGTCACTCTTGGAAGTACTTTTACGCAAAAGAGGCATCTTTGTAAAGCCTTAGGTTGAAAGCTCAATTTCACTCATGCAGAGGGGTACAAAAAGAGACTGAGTAAGCCCTCTTGTCCTGTTTCCCTAATCGCTCAAAGTCACTCAATCCCCCGTTGAAAGGAAAAGGAATGATGCAGTTTTAGAAGCATATCAACTTTATGTACAAATTATGGTTTGTGTATAAGCAACAATTTGCATGCTCACAAAATTCAGAATGAATTGTTCAGATGTTCATTGTACCTGGAGGTGGTTTAATTGCTTGTTCTTCTAAAGGGGAAAAATTGGTATAACAAACTATAGCCTATTTTCTGAAAAAATCATTTCACATAAAATTCAGCAGTTTTATGATTGTGATGAAGAATAAACAGATTTAACACATCCAATTATCTTTAAAAATGGTGTTTAGCACACATGGCAAAAGGAAGAAGAAAAACAGTGGAACTTTGAAAATAAAAGACATTTTTATTTCCTATGCCTAAAGCATTTAAAATTATCTTTGAGGTATTTGGCATTGAAGAATTTTTCTTTCCCAAAGAGTTTATGCATTACAAGGCAGGAATATGCTTTAAAACACAGAAAAGAGAGAGAGAGGAAGAGACTAAAGAACAAAGGAAGGAAGAGAGGGAGGGAAGGAATGAGAGGGAGGTAGGGAAGGAGGGAGGAATGAAGAAAGTGAGGAAGGAAGGAAGGAGGGAGGGAAGGAGGGGAGGGGAAGGGAGGGACTTAACTTCTCCAAATGGCAGACTGCAAAACCTAAAAGAAAAGCAAGTCACTAAAATGCTTAACATGTCAAAATTTTTACGAGTATTATGAAAATCTAAGTAGCAGTAAGCCCAAGGAAATACAACAAAAGTAGGCCGGGCGCAGTGGCTCAAGCCTGTAATCTCAGCACTTTGGGAGGCTGAGACGGGCGGATCACGAGGTCACGAGATCAAGACCATCCCGGCTAACACGGTGAAACCCCATCTCTACTAAAAACTACAAAAAACTAGCCGGGTGAGGTGGCGGGCGCCTGTAGTCCCAGCTACTCGGGAGGCTGAGGCAGGAGAATGGCCTGAACCTGGGAGGCGGAGCTGGCAGTGAGCTCAGATCTAGTCACTGTACTCCAGCCTGGGGGACAGAGCGAGACTCCGTCTCAAAAAAAAAAAAAAAAAAAAAAAAAAAAAAAAAATACAACCAAAGCAAAATAACATAGAGAATTTTATCTTTTATAAAGGAATCCTTTGTTTGGATCTGAAAAAATAACTATTATTCACATCAAGTGTTTAAATCATAAGTGTAATGAAACCATGCAGTCATCCCTCTGATATCTGTTATATTTTCCTGCTAATATCTAGTTAGTTGATAAATAGCTTCATGCTATTGTCAGTTTTTCAGTTCTTGACTCAGAAATAGAGTGCATGGCTTGATTTTACCAAAGATCTTGATAAGTCATTTAACTTCCAGACAGCGACATCTATAGTAACATCTCTGACCTTTACATGGTCATAAATAAATGACAAACTTTAAGAATAAGGTATACAGCACAGACATCACTGAAAATGACAAGAATTCTCTGTATGATTTATGCATCTTCTTAGGAGTTATTAATTATAATCTTAGCTTCTAAATCTCAAGTAGAACCTAGGAATGTTTATTTGACTTACATATCAGAGTTAAGTGTCATCTTATCAATTTATCAATTTTGTAAAATGGCAAACACTGATAAACTATCTAATTAAGTGTCACCTCTGTCAGATATGATACCCTACAAGAAAATAAAATAGCTCAAATTCATGTTCTCATTTCTTTATATTATTTATTTTTATATCTCAGTGATAGAAAATTAATTGCCTACAATAAAAAAAAAATGTTGTTTCAAGTTTTTGTTTTATTTATTGAAAGTCCTTTCTTCTGCTTGACACCTGGCCTGGAATGGGGTATCCAAGACATGGGAAAGCAGGGCCAATGTTTCCAGATTCTGTTATTGCAAGAGAAAAAGGGAAAGCAGATTTAAGGGTATCTCACAAATCCTTTAAAAACTGCATGACAAACAATACTAGCCTGGAGTTAGGTGTCAAGCAAATAAAACACTTGCTTAGCCAACCAGATGCTTGACCTAGGAGAGGACTCACACTTTCTAATGCCCAAAGGCCACACAGTCAACTTCAATGAGCGAGCCAGTAAGAACCTAGAGGAGGCCCTGAAGTCATGACCGCCCACTCTGCCAGGGTTCTCTCCTATGTGGGAATGCAGGACAAATATTTCCAAATTCTGCTATTGTCGGAAAAAAGGGAAAGTGGATTTATGGGTATCCCACAAATTATGTAACACGGAATTCTCAATACTGATAACTGATTTTTGTAAATATTAAATATTTTGTGAGCCAACCAAAGCAATTGTCTGACCTGTGGTCTAGATGATTCCTACGTGGGCTTTTTGCAGGTTTGCTTGTTTATTTATAGACCATTATTATAGATTGAAATAATTGGTAGCTTTTGGAACTATATACACACGGCCTTAGTAACCTTACCTGTAAAATATCAAGGTAAAACACAACAACAAAATCATTAAAAAACAAAACAAAACAAAACAAACATGGAGCTAGGCCAGGCACTGTGGCTCATGCCTGTAATCCCAGCACTTTGGGAGGCTGAGGCACGCAGATCACTTGAAGTCAGGAGTTCAAGACCAGACTGCCCAAGATGGTGAAACCCTATCTCTAC
Organism: Piliocolobus tephrosceles; assembly: GCF_002776525.5. Taxonomy (NCBI): domain Eukaryota; kingdom Metazoa; phylum Chordata; class Mammalia; order Primates; family Cercopithecidae; genus Piliocolobus; species Piliocolobus tephrosceles. The sequence goes on along the minus strand of NC_045440.1, from coordinate 8,248,945 downwards.
TAAAAATACAAAAATTAGCCGGGCATGTTGACACACACCTGTAATCCCAGCTACTCAGGATGGGAGAATCGCCTGAGCCTGGGAGGTGGAGGTTGCAGTGAGCTGAGATTGCCCCACCGCACTCCAGCTGGATAACAGAGCAAGACTCTGTCTCAAAAACAAACAAACAAAAAAAACAACCAACCAATAAACAAAAAAAAAAAAAAAGTTAAGTGTTGAATATGGCATTAAGAATATTCAAAATGTGGGAGACTTGAGAAGGGCTTAGTGTCAACTGAGATAGACCAATTAATTGACAGTTAATGGTTTATGACATATAATTATGTTCTATTTTTCTTTTTGGCTCAGATATTAAGATAATGCTCATTAAAAATGGAAATTATCATGTAATGAACAAGTTTAACATGATGATCATGGAGGAAGTGTTCGTATTTTAACAGGATATACTTTCACTAGGAATGGGGCAAGGGAGGGGACAGTTGGGTAGGAAAATGGGAGAGAAGCACAGAATTCATCATACACGTTATTCAAAATTGTACGTCGTGCATACAGCTAGACAAGGCGATATAGGTGTGTTGGAGCTGAAAGCCTCCCACCCCCAATTCCTGGAAGCCTCTTCACTGCTTCCCTTGCTCTACTCCTCCCTCACTTCCCCCAACCCCCATCCAAACACAATTCATTCTCTGCGTGTAAGCAACTTCTCATTTACTTAAACTTCTTCAATGACATCACATTACACCTAAAACAACCTGAATGCATCACAGCCAAAACCCCAGGCCCCCTGACTCCTGGGGAACCCTCTGACCTTTCACTCCCAGTACACCAGCCTTGTTCCTCTCTCTTCTCTGGACTCATCAGGTTTCTCTCCATCCAGAACTCTTCCTAGCACGTGCAGCCATGTCTCCTTCCAGTCCTTCAAATCTCAATGCCCCCCTGGACAGTGGCAGACCCCAGGCTCCCACTAACTACCTAAACATCACCCCAATCATTTCCTCCACAGCAGGCACCACTAACGCAGCTTCAGCCTGGGCATGGCTGCAGCCTCTATGCCTGCAACTTCAAATCAATGCCCTAAACATGTGTTTTTGCCTCCAGTCTCTCTGTATTTGCCACAAGTGTTTTGGTAAGAGTCCATAATCTACATTGTACGAGATTAGGTTTTAAAATGTATCTAAGGTCATTGTAATTCTCATTTTAAAACCCGTGATCGTTTCTTAAGGTCCTCCAGAGTCCATAACTGTTTTAATCTGAACTACTTCGGCACTCTGGTGAAGTCTAGTAAGTTTCTCAAACTAATGTCTTACTGTATAAAATAAAATACATAAGATTACAAAGGAAACCAGCGATATTAACATATTCTTACAAAAGTGAGATAAAGCAAAATTTGTGGCGTGACATTATGTATCTTGTTATTTCACTCAATAACAGGTGGCAAGTCTAACAACTAAGGCAACTTCAAACCATGGTGTAGTAACATTTTGAGATATCTGCAATAAATGAAACAAATCTATGATTTGGTGACAAAGTCACAGGTTATGCTAATATGTTTTTTTTTTTTTTTTGAGATGGAGTCTCACTCTGTTGCTCAGGCTAAAATGCACAGGTATGATCTCTTCTCACTGCAACCTCCATCTCCTGGGTTCAAGCAGTTCTCCTGCCTCAGCCTCTTGAGTAGCTGGGATTACAGGTGCCTGCCACCATGCTCAGCTACTTTTTGCATTTTAAGTAGAGATGGGGTGTCACCATGTTGGTCGGACTGGTCTTGAACTCCTGACCTCAGGTGATCCACCCACCTCGGCCTCCCAAAGTGCTGGGATTATAAGCATGAGCCACTGTGCCTGGCCTGCTAATACTATTTTAATATTATTGCCTGTCTTTAAAATGTAAGGAAATGCTAAATATAAATTAAGGCTTAAAGGGAAAAATACATAAATATTGTTTTGTATATATTTACCATCCAAGTAATAGATTCTTGAATTCTATCCTCGAGGCCCCAGAACAATTGGTGTAGAGAATTAAACTCATGATCTTAACAGGGGATGCAAATTCCTTCACAATCCAATGCCTTCACTCCACTGGTTCATGTCCAAACTCATCCTTCACCTTTGGCAGCCATAATTCCACCTCTAGTGTAAGCCAGGGTTCCCACGTGGCCTCCAGGTCCTGTTCACATGGAATTTTCTCAGGGAAAGCCCGCTCAGTGTGCCTGCTCGGCAAGGCTACCTAACGAGTTTTACCCTCAGACCTCAGCAGATACCTCAGTTATAGAGAGGATCATGTTGGATTTTAATTTTGTAATTGAAAGTCTAGTTTTCTGGCCGGGCGCGGTGGCTCAAGCCTGTAATCCCAGCACTTTGGGAGGCCGAGACGGGCGGATCACGAGGTCAGGAGTTCGAGACCATCCTGGCTAACACGGTGAAACCCTGTCTCTACTAAAAATACAAAAAACTAGCCGGGCGAGGTGGCGGGCGCCTGTAGTCCCAGCTATTCGGGAGGCTGAGGCAGGAGAATGGCGTAAACCGGGAGGCGGAGCTTGCAGTGAGCTGAGATCAGGCCACTGCACTCCAGCCCGGGCGACAGAGCGAGACTCTGTCTCAAAAAAAAAAAAAAAGAAAAAAGAAAAAAAGAAAGTCTAGTTTTCTACTAAATTATGACATTATTTTACAAAACACTCACGTTATCTTTTTTTTTTTTAATCTCTAGCTCTAGGCGCAAAAATTACATTCTCGTGCTAGTCTAATACATGGATAGCTTTCAAGAAAAATTGACTTAAAATACAACCTAATGGGTTTAGATTACAGAGAACTTCACAAGTTATAAAATACTACAATAATGTTTTATTCAAAAATGGAAAGAATTAAAAACGGATCTATGAAAGTAAGCTGATTTGTCTTCAAAGTGTCACTTTTATGAGTTCAGTCTCATCAGTTCTAGATACTGTTGGGCCTCAGGATACCACTCCAAAATATGACTCTAGAAGACCAGAATATGCCACCCCAAAACACACTTCTTTGCTGTGTTTCCACCAGATTATTTTGAGACACTGCAGATACAAAAGTAGTTCTGAATAGCTGCCTTTCTGTAAAGGAAATTTACATCTATAAAGGTGATCTACATGGATGAAAGCGTCTGTATCAGGAGGACAGTTGCTTTATTACCTGAGCGATTTTAATCTGCATAGCAAGACAACTACTCACCACACCATTCCTTCCCTCACTCTCTCCTAATTTGACTCCACTACCCTCGAGGAGCCCAAGCTCTTATTTCTTTCTGGAGCTCAGGACCTACACAAGCTCCAACGTCTTGCCCTTTAATCCTAGGAAAGAGTGAAGGTTAGGAAACCACTCCCAGCCTTCTGTGCTCCAGGAAATGTCCAAGTGGGAAGACTCTCCTTCACCCAGGTCTACCGAAGGCTGAGGGCGCCGCTCGGTTCACCTGGGAGGAGCTGGCTCCTGGATCTTCTCAACTTGCACTTGGCCTCATATGAGGTTAGCTGACTTGCTTGTCCTACGGATACACTGGAATAAAAGGCGTATCAGCGCGGCTACGCATGAGCCTGCATCCTTCCCCAGACCCCTGGACATCACCCACCGCAGCGTGGGCCAGCACACAGCTCCTCAGCGACCTGGGGGGAGGCCGGCCGGTGCCCCTTCTTGGCTGCTCCTGTTCCTCCTGGGCCCCCCACCTGCTCTTTCTGCCTCACCGCTCTCTAAACAGGAGGCTACTTTCCCCTACTCCCCGGGGATGTGGGCTGACCTGAGGATCCCTCAGAGCCTCCCCTTTACAATCATCCTACCTCTCTCCTTATAGAGCTTGGGTTTGTCTTGTGTTGGATGCCAGTTACAGCAGCTGGGGGTGCCTTGGCCTCGGGGGAAGAGAGGTACCCCTGGGAGCAGAAGGCAATCCTGTTACTGTTACACTGGAAGGCTCATGTGGACACCAGCAGACGAGAGTGGAGCCCCTAACCCACCAGGAATGAAGGGGTTCTGAGGAGAAACCTGTGGCTGGGCTTCAGGGCTGCAGTTGGGAGGAGCGGGGATAGAGCTTAGGTCTGGGAGGAGGAGGGGGTGAATGTGACCAGAGGTGGGTGAAGAGCCACCTGCTGCTGGCAGGAGTGCCCAGCACTTCTCCCTGGCTCAGAGCACTGACCCTGGGTGGGAGAACTTGGACTGGATCCCCCTCCATGAACTGACCACTGGCCATGACACTCACTGACAGGCCGCACTGCAGCTGTCTCACAAGTCAAACTGAGAAAGGGTGGCATGGCCTTGAAGGCCTGTTGAATCCTTGCAAAGTCCTAGAAAGTGCTCTGTCAGGCCGGGCGCGGTGGCTCACGCCTGTAATCTCAGCACTTTGGGAGGCCAAGGCGGGTGGATCACGAGGTCAGGAGATCGAAACCAGCCTGGCCAACATGGTGAAACCCTGTCTCTACTAAAACTACAAAAATTAGCCAGGCGTGGTGGCAGGCACCTGTAGTCCCAGCTACTAGGGAGGCAGGAGAATCACTTGAACCAGGGAGTTGGAGGCTGCAGTGAGCCGAGAGCGTACCACTGTACTCCAGCCTCTCAACAGAGTGACATCCCATCTCAAAAAAAAAAAAAAGAAAGAAAGAAAGAAAAGAAAAAGAAAAACGAAAGAAAGAAAGAAAGAAAGAAAGAAAGAAAGAAAGAAAGAAAGAAAGAAAGAAAGAAAGAAAGAAAGAAAGAAAGAGCAAGCTCTGTCTGTCTGCTGCATAACTCAAGGGCAAGGGTTCTGACCGCCAGAGGCCATGACATTAGGCAGTTCCTGAACAATGGCCCCTGGATCTGCAAGAGGCAATGCAGCTACAGCTGACATCTGGATTCCACGGTCACAGGCAGCACCTGCACCCAACCACGACGGCATGTGCTGCAAGTCCTTGTGGAGAATGTCTGACTCTTGGGGTTTCGGTGAGGGTATTTTCGCAGCCATAAAACTTGAGAGGAGCAGGCGGATCTGTCAGGTGTCGGGTCCAAAACGAAAAACTGTGATTGGAGTTTTCCCACCGTGGCCATTCTGTAGCTCAGGGATGGTTGAGTGGTTTTGCAACTCGTGGGAGAAAATTGTTCTTTTTAAACTGACTTCATTAGATTTAAACATTGTTTCTCCTGTTAGTGCACTGACTAAATCATTTGATTTAGAATCCAAAGACTTCACTTCTCTTCCTTCTTCTGAAATACAACATCTTGGCTGACATGACTACTTTGGTGTCTAGCAGACTTGATTCCAAATCATACTTCCACAGGCAGCTGTGCACATTTTCACAATTTGCTAACCTTTCTGAGCCTCATTTTTCTTATCTGTGAAATGTGCATAACCTTGGAATTTATGTGGAAATCAGGAAGCATAGTGTGGTGCAGAGTGAGCACTTCATACATCACAGTTCTTATTGTCATTATTATTATTACTGAGACAGGGTCTCGCTTTGATGCCCAGGCTGGAGTGCAGTGGTGTGATGGCAGCTCATTGCAGCCTTGAACTCCCAAGCTCAGGCAATCCTCCCACCTCACCCTCCTAAGTAGCTGGGACCACGGGTGCCCAACACCACGCCCAGCTAATTTTTTGTAGAGACAGGGTCTCGCCATGTTGCCCAGGCTGGTCTTGAACTCCTGGCCTTGAGCAATCTGCCCGCCCCGGCTTCCCAAAAGCTGCAATTATTTTTAATATAGTAAAACAGGGCAATTAGCTCTTCCAGACCAACTAATAATACTTCTGCAAGAGCAGATGAGGACATAAGAAAACACTAACAAAAATCTCTTGCATATAAATACTTCATTTCCATAGAGTTTTAATCCAATTATATAACAGTTTCATGGTATATGTATTTTGCTGTTTTCCCAGGCACCTTCTTAAAGGAACCAGCTTCTTCCCCTTTAAATCATGCCCTTGAGTGAAGTCTGCTAATCACATTTCTGACTCTGTGACCCAAGTTGAGCTAACACATAGTCTCCGTCCACCTGGCCTCAGTGGCTGAACTTAGACACAAGCTGGCCCCACCAGGAAAGTGTTCCCAAAATGTTTAGCAATTGCAGTAGGGGAAGCAGGATCCTGTCCTTGCTGCCCAGGGTATGGTTAGATTGAAGACATATCATCCATGTGTATTAGGGCAGAAAAAGCTATGAAAATCAGAATGGGGCAAACAGAATTCAGGTGTCACTGAGGCCCAGGCTCCGGACGTGCCCCAGCCCACGCAGCTGTCACCTTGTACTTCTTACCTGAACTAGTTTGAGTCAGATTTCTCTCATTTACAATCAAAGAGGGCAGACTCATGGGGAACATCCTGGATCTTTGTCCCCCCGCCATGGATTACATCTAACCACTAATTGATGGGACTCAGCTATGGAGACCAGGTTAGTCCTAGAATTCGATCAAGACTCTATTTTCACAACTATGTGTAACAGTGATATATATGTCTATGTGTTGCAGAGAGGACAACCAAGCAAGTAATTCTATTTTTTTTTCCCCCTGAGATAGAGTCTCACTCTGTCACCCAGACTGGAGTGCAGTGGCACAATCTTGGCTCACTGCAACCTCTGGTCTCCCAGGTTCAAGCAATTCTCCTGCTTCAGCCTCCTGAGTAGTTGAGATTACAGGTACTCCCCACCACGGCAAGCTAGTTTTTGTATTTTTAGTAGAAATGGGGTTTCATCATGTTGGCCAGGCTGGTCTCGAACTCCTGACTTCAGGTGATCTACCCACTTCAGCCTCCTAAAGTGCTGAGGTTATAGACGTGAGCCACCGTGACTGGCTGACAACCAACTAATTCTGATCCCTTTGGGATTTCTGGTGGCAATGGAAGAGATGGAATGAAAAGAAGAGAATAACAGTACTGGCATCGATAATATTTTTATACCACTGGTTACACCCAGGGTACACTCAGAGCTGTTTGCACACATGGTAGGACTGCCAGTGCCTGAGGTAATTCTTGGGGTCATGTTTCCTGACAGTAACTGCAAATCCCACCATCCCTGTGTAACTGGTACTTCGTTGGCTGAAAGCACAATCCCTTAAAGAAGCCCTCTACAAAATCCAACGTTACCAAGACCGGACACGTGGTATTTGTGCCAGTATCTGCAGTGACATGAATTGACTAAATTTTTAAAATTTTTCTATGTAATACTCTTTGGAATTTAAATATATATATATATTTTAAATTTTATTAAATTGACGGATAATAATTGCAGATATTCATGGGGTACATAGCGATTTCAATACATATAATCTATAGAGATCAGATCTGGGCAATTACTGCATCTGTATGTTCATCATCTCAAGCATTTGTCATTTCTCTGTGGTGGGAATGTTCAATATCCTTCTGGCTCTGTGAAATTACGGAATATGTTATTGTTAACTCCAGTCACCCTAAAGGGCTAGAGAACACCATCCTTATTCCTCCTATCTAGCTACAATTTCTTATCCTTTAAAAGAGTTTTGCTAGCAATATCTGCAATGAGTAGGGACTAAAAATCAATTTAATTTAATGAGGAAGTCAGAGCACAGATAAACCAAATAAAGGCAAGCCCTGCACAGGTGCTTCCTAAAATGCATATGCAGCACGGCAGAAAGTCCCTTAGCATGGGTGGGGGGTGGAAACGCCTCAAGTATGGAGCTCACAGGTGTGCACTGGGGACCAATTACAGGCAAGGCACTGCGCTTCCTGCTGAGCACAGAGCAAGGTAACACAGAAATGACCATCACCTTCATGCAGTGTATTGTTTTTAGTAAGGCATCCTTTAAACATAGAAATACAGCTGTACCTTGGCTTATGCAGGGGGGTGGGTTACAGGATATGCATATAAAATAATGGAGCATTTTCATATAATCTAAGCACATTCTCTTGTATACTTTAAGTCATCTCTAGATTACTTATAATACCAAACACAAAGCAAATGCCATGTAAATAGTTGTTATTCTGTATCACTCAGGGAATAACGATAAGAAAAAGAGTCTGTGCATGTTCAGTAGAGACACAACCACGTGTTGCGTATTTCAGAATATTCCGATCTGAGGTGCTTGAATCCGCACATGCAGAACCCATGGATGCAGAGGGCTGACTATACACAATAAATTCCTGATTTTATTAAGTCCCAGGGTATGCCTGTCAGTTTAGGTTCATTTATATGGCATTAAAAGACAATATTCCTGCTGGGTGCAGTGGCTCATGCCTATAATCCCAGCACTTTGGGAGGCCGAAGAGGGCAAATCACCTGAGGTCAGGAGTTCGAGACCAGCCTGGCCAACATGATGAAACCCTGTCTCTACCAAAAATACAAAAATTAGCCAGGCATGGTGGCAGGTGCCTGTAATCCCAGCTACTCGGGAGGCTGAGGCAGGAGAATTGCTTGAACCTGGGAGGCAGAGGTTGCAGTGAGCTGAGATTGTGCCACTGTACTCCAGCCCAGACAACAGAGCGGGACTCCCTCTCGAAAACAAAAAACAAGAAAACAATATCCCATATCTCAGTGACTTAATATAAGACAGCTTCCTTCTGGCTCTGGGTTGGGATGGCAGGAGACTCTTCTCCTGTAGATACTCAGGGATCCAGAAGACTGAGCAGCTATTAGAGCAAAGTAAATTTTGGCTCTTCAAGGTTCCATCCCAAGCGACATTCACTCCAATTTCATTACTCAAAGCAAGTCACACCACCACACTTCATTTTGAAGGCACCTCTATCCTGAGTCCAGAAGTGGAGAGAATGGGAGAGATCTGGCAGGAATGCTCGTGACCAGCACACAGGGAGAAGCACATCAGAATTCAAGCTTCTGAATGAGGAGACCTCCTCTGGTCGGGGTACTCAGAGATTGCCTCCTTCAGGGATTACACAGAAACAGTTCTGAGTGACTAACCAAAGAGTGGGGGTGGAGATGGAGAGCATTGCAGGCTGAGATTGCTATACATGTAAAAGCTCTGAGGTAGAAATCACTGTGGCTGCCGGAGACATTTCAGAGGGGCAAGTGAGAATCGAGACAGAGAAAGAACCACAGCCTGGGAGACTGGGCTCCTTATAGACATTGAACCATTTCCTAAAACTCTAAGAAAGCATGATAAACGCTTTCATCACAAAAGGAATCAATCCAGTGTGCCTTTTGGAAAGAAGAGAGAAGTTGGAAGAGTAAATCTGGAAAGACATTTAGGAGTTGGGCCATTTTCTAGGAGAAAGGTCTGAGAGCAGTTAGGGCTGCTGGCGGTGACAGACGGAGGCAGCCGCAGATTCCAGGAACACTGCACCTCACATTTAGTAAGATGGGGAGACTGGAAGATAAGATGGGAAGCAAAACTGTGAGCTCAGCTTCAGGCACGTGTTTCCGTGCCTGTGTCTTTCCCAGTGGAGGTGGAAAATAGACATCGTGTCCTGGGGCTTGCAGAAGACTTGAGCTGGAGGCACCAGGCACAAGACGTATCAGCTGTGAATGGCCATGATGGGCTTTGAATGCAGGAGTTTGAATCATGGAAAGCATAGGATGGAAATATAGGAGGATTCCAACCTCCTATATAGCTAAAGTCAGTTAGAAGTGGTCAAGGAAGCAAAGAAAATAAGCACTTAGCCAGAGACAGCAGAATAACCCAGAGATTTTGTGGCCGCTGAAGCCAAGGGAAACGGGCGTCAAGAGAAGTGGTAGCCATACTGGAGGTCACCAGGAGACATGAGGAAGGAAGTGTGCCTCTAGGGCTAGTGACATTAACATCTCCTGAAATAGAAGATCTTGTCCATAGAAGAGCCACTCGTATTAGACACCAGCTGAATAGATAGAAGCGAGAAACAGGTGTGGAAATGGAGCATGTTTACATAAGTTTTCTGGAATTTTGTTTTAGAAATTAGAAGCTGGAGGAAGATTGGAGGTCAAAGGTACATTAAAATTATAAATCGATGTGTACGTGTGTATGTGTGTGTATGGATGTGTGAGAGATGAGTTATATTTGAAATGCTATTGAGGAAAATTTCATGGAGAGATAGTAGCTGAAAATGCAGAAGTAGACAATATTCACTATACAATGTCTCTGAAATAGTAGGGAGAGAGGTACCTAGAGCATAGGATCGATTACTGGTTTTTTTCTGTTTTTTAGATGGAGTCTCCCTCTGTCGCCCAGGCTGGAGCGCAATGGTGCGATCTTGGCTCACTGCAACCTCTGCCTCCCGAGTTCAAGTAATTCTCCTGTCTCAGCCTCCTGAGTAGCTGGGATTACAGGTGTCCGCCATCATGCCCGGCTAATTTTTGTATTTTTAGTAGAGATGTGGTTTCACCATACTGGCCAGGTTGGTCTCAAACTCCTGACCTCAGGTGATCCGCCTGCCTCAGCCTCCCAAAGTGCTGGGATTACAGGCGAGAGGCCACCACACCTGGCCTCGATTACCCTTAAGTAGGAGGTACATTCTCTTCCACCGAAATAGAGAAAGAACAGAAAATAAGTGCACAGGCAAGCAGATCTGTATCCATTTTGTTGTGGGAAATTGCTTCCTCTCTGATGTTCTCTCTCTCTCTTTCTCTCTCTAGTGTGCTTCAAGCAGGGAATGATTAGTGAGTGATACTGTTTGCTAAGTAGTAAGAAAATAAAGAAAGGAAACACCGGAAGACACAGTGTGTTCATAGAAAAATGCTGGCAATGTCTATAGGCATATTGCTCACTGATTTAGACTTTAGTTTCCTCTCTTTTATGCTCCTACCTAGATTTCCAGTTTAACAGACCTCAATCCTGGAAGTCTGTGTCTATATTTTATATTTTAGGTGAGACTACACATGATAATGCCTAAGAGTTCAACATAAAATACGAGCCTCTTTCAGTAATAAATATCAAAGCCCTGTTTCTGAGCATTCTGTGGAATTAGGGAAACAAGTGATTTAACTATAGTTTAAAAAAAAAATGGCAAGCTCTAGATTTAACATTTTCAACCTCATTTGATCTACCAATATTCAAGGAAAGGCCATACAAATCATTTTGCATGAAATAAAAATGTTGAACTTTTTCACATGTCAAAAATGCTTTGATGATGCAAACTTTTCTTACAGATTGCATATTTGAAGGAATAAAAAACGATAAAGTTCAATCACTGATTTTTTTCTCTTTTTGTGGTGAAAGTTGAACATGAACAGTGCAGGTAGCCATTATCTGTGCTACGGCAAGGCATACACACCTGAGAGACCGACAGACTTACCGTCATATGTATCAACTCCCGGCACCATGGGACGCTTGGTGTCCTGAACGGATGAGAGCTCAGAGGGACACGTGACAAATGGGAAAGCTGTGGGATGATGAGACTTGGTGGCTGACCACGCAGATGACTACGGTCATGGGAAAGAGTGTACGCAGGTGGAATGGGAGTGCAGGTGAAGCGTAGGTAACAGCTGTACCTGATCATCCCCTGTGTGTCTGTGAAACTGCCTTTGCAAAATTATACCTGAGGAAATTGTGACAGCGAAAGAAACCAGACCTAATCAACTCCATCTTGCTTTGAACCTTTAAGCTGTCCTTGTTCATTCCTGGACATAGACTGAATTAATTTGGGGAAGGTATTCAATTCTTCATTTGACTCTGAAACAAAATTGATAATGGCCTTTTCCCAAAAAGACCCTCTTCTTGCCTGGGGACCAGTCTGTCTTTGCAGGACCAACAATTAGCTATAAGATTAGAAATTATGGTTTAGGGGTCATGCAGCCTCTGTCTCCAAGAGTCTGAACCTCCTGAAATTGCTCTTGGGGATCACATCACTCTTGCAAAACCTAACATCAGTGCTTGAGATACTTTGCAGACCCCGCACTTGGTGGATTAGCTGACACCACCCAGACCGGTAATCTGGCCCAACCAGTTCTGCCATCGCACCCAGGTACAGGAGACAGCAAAGAAAACGCACTTCGCCCCTCTATGATTCCATCTCCGACCTGACCAAAGAGCACTACCGGCTCCCCAAGACCCTACCTGCCAAATTATCTTTAAAAACTCAAATCCGTGAATGCTGGGGAGACTGATTTGAGTAATAATAAAACTCTGGTCTCCCACACATCTGGCTCTACGTGAATTACTCCTTCTCTATTGCAATTCCCCTGTCTTCATAAATCAGCTCTGTCTAGGCAACAGGCAAGGCAAACCCACTGGCGGTTACATCTGTGTCCTTATCTCTGTTTTCAAAAACAAATGTTCCACTGCAAACCAGAAACCAGCATTCCACCAAACAATTATTCCAGCTGTACGAGCTTTGAACCAATCAGGGAGATTTATATTTACACGCAATTAAAATGTAAGAAGTGTATTTAGATCTGGGTTTCAGTTCTTGTTGTTGTTCCTTACCTTGGTAAGCAAGTTTAAATCCTTGCCGGTTTTGCGAATGGTCACTGTAAAAGTGGATGAGGGTTTCATGCGTTGTGCTCAGCAGGGCCGCGGGGAGATCCGTGCCACTAAATTGTCCAATCATGGGGCTGGTGTGGTAAGGTCCATTTTGAATTTCAAGGAAGTCATGATTAGCTTCGGTAGAGAAATTCAGAAACTGAATATGGGCACCTGTGGAAAAACGTGCAGACTTAATGAAAGTTCATATCAAAATGTATAAAATCAATGCTCATAAAAAGTGACTGGAGTGTTAGCAGTCTCCCCAGACCGTCCCTCTCTGTGAGACAGAACCATGCCATGGAGGATGGCAGGCACTGTGGAAGAGGACACACCCTGGCTCCATCTTTCCTCTGCCACTTTCTGCCTCATGGTCTTTTTCCAGGAAACTCACGTCCAGAAGTCAATTTGTTTGTGAAGTGTGAATATTACCAGCACCGTACCACAGAGCTACATGGGTAGAATCCTTAGAGTACCAACTAGCACACACGTGCACCGGGATGATTTTGTCCAGTGACTTTTACAATCATGACAATCTTAAATATGAAGTTGTGATCATCTGTTACATCATCCAAAAGCTAATTGATGGCTTTATCAAGGAAAAAACAAAAACAAAAACAAACAAATAAGAAAACAATTTTAGCCTTAAAACATGCAGCAGAGTTTGTTTGTTTTTGTTTTACGTTTGTCTGTTTGTTCTGTCTGTTCTCCTTGTCCCATAGTTCTATGCAACAAACTTTAAAAGTGGCTTTTACACTAACTGGATGGTCATACCATTGCACAAGTTTTATTAGTTCAGCAAGTGATCATTTTCTATTGTGTTATGTGTGCAAAACAAATTATTGATGTTTGTGAGAAACCCAATCCAATAAACCCCACCATAACTCTCACAATTAAATCTCACAGCCTGGCATAGTTCAGCATACCAAAAGACTGTACAAATGACCAGTGTCTCTGATATCATACTGACCTATGAATTACATAAGCTATGGCTGATAATTTAAAAGGAAACAATAACAATTTAGAGTTATTTGCATTGTGGCATTTTTTAACTTATTTTACTACTATGTCTTAGATATTCTAACTCATTTAAGCAATTTATATAGAACTCCAAAGACGTTAGTCTTTCCATAAATCCATGCAGTTAAGCTGGGTCGTAAAACTTAAACTAAGCTAACTATCGGCTGTTATAGCGTGTTATAAAAGAAAGCTTTACTCTGCGTGGTTCTTCTCTTTCTGATAGATGAGAACTTAAATTATTTTTTCATCTAATATGTTTCATAGATTGGGAAAATTAAAGATAACACCTACTTGGGTTATCCTACTTAATTTTAAGTGCAGAAAAATATTCACACAAACATCTACTCAGGCATCAAAGGAAAACACAGTTGTCAGAGGCCAGTACTTTGTAAAAAGGAAGAAAAAAGTCCAAGCGAAAAATTGTAGGGAAGAAACACCTAAAATCTCTCAACAAAATTTAAAGTCATACAAGAAAAACAATTTCATTAATTATGGAGAAACTTGGCAGGGAGAAGCAAAAGGGTAAATAATGCCCTGCCTGGGTGGGCATTGGGTGACGCCAACGGTATGCCTGGGGTCTGATTTGCCAACCAAGATTATTCCCAGCACAGTAACCATCACTATGCTCATAATTTACAGGTGAGCAAACCAAGGCTCAGAAATGTTAGCTGTTCTGTCTCATTTCACACAGGAAATGGCAGAGTAAGGTTTAACCCCGCACTCACTGACAAGGGCCTCACTTTTTCTGATTTGGTATGCCAATAGGCTAGACAAGAGCTGACAGTCTCACGATGGTAAAAATATTCCACTCTTCTTGGAGAAAATCTGTTTGTATTATGTTCAGCCTTGATTGAAAGAGGATGAATTGAAAAAAAATAGAATGTGAAAAACTGGAGAAGACAAAAAAGAAGAAGAAAAAGAAAGATCTTTATGAGAGTAAAATAAAAGTGACACTTTTTTTTCTAAAAAAAAAAAAAAGATCTTTAATAATTTAAGCAAACTTTAGAATTCTTTTTAGAATGAGTAGCTAGATTCATATCACATTGTCCAAGTCTATAGGCCAGTACTACATCACCAGTCAAAAAAAGGGCTATCTCAGCCTGCGGTGGTCTTGGCCATTCTAACATCGTTTCCTGTATATAACCAAGGTGGAACAACTCTTTAAATATACAACATTTCTGCAAATATTCAAAAATGTCAAATACTGCTGTTTGTCGAACAGCCACCAATAAGCTATTAATTTGTTTCTAAATTACAGAAAATATTTTTGTTCAGAAGAAATTCAGAAGTGAGGAAAAAAGAAAGAAAAAAAGGAGAGAAGGAGGCGCCAAGAGAGGGGTAAGGGAGGAGGGGG
>NC_045440.1:8151452-8233835 GCF_002776525.5 Piliocolobus tephrosceles | reverse complement strand
AGGGGGGAGGGGGAGGGGGTGGGGGGGAAGGGGGAGGGGGAGGGGGAGGGAGGGGGTCCAGGGGCTCCCGTATCCCTTGGTTTGGAGCTGTCTTCTCTGCCTGCTGTGACACCTGAGCTCCTGGACTGCTCAGCCAGTGGCACATCCGGATCTGCCTGTCCACTTACCCACTACTGAGCTAAAAACACAGTTTGATGGTGTAGCCTATGAATCTAATAAAAATGAATTTTGTTACTAATAAATAAACTATACTGAAGAGTAGGTGTGTGTGTGTGTGTGTCGTGTGCGTGCATGCATTTGTGTGTGCACATGTGTGTTTGTCCAACTGCCTTATGAACACTGAATCCACATGCTCCACAGAGTTTTATCGACATTCCTCACATTAATCACAACCAGGCGGAATCAAGAAGCTGACCCGAGAGTAATAGAAAACAACCTGTTGAATTGCTGGCACTTCTATGTATGCCCAGAGTACCAGAAAGGAACACTGGGGCCAGATAGGAACACTTCATATCAAATGGTAGGGAAATGGGTGGAAATGTGCTCACTTCGGATGCACACATGCAGACTTTAGACATATTTATCCAGAAACACATTTTGAAATTCATGAGCCGGCACAGTCACGAAAGATAATAACTTGCAAAGGGATCAGGGTGCAAAGAAATGGAGGATGTTCAACGTCTCAAAAGTACAGGATCCAGTGAAAGTGGTTTGTTACTGATTTGGAATTCAGCTTGAAAAGGAAATGGAATTATGACAATTATAATATTGTGAGCAAAATTACCATTTTAAGCAGGATAAATTATACAGCCACATATCAAACTACCTAATCCATGTCAGAAAATAGAACAGAGCCCAGCTCTAATCTGGCTTAAAATAGAATTATTTAGCTATCTAATTTTCAGCAAATTGCATCCAGTTTGACATTGTAAAGCCCAAATAAAAGGATTAAAATAAGCATAACCTGGTTATCCTTCTATTATCTCAGAAAGTACTAAAAAAAATATATTATTTCAACAACAACAAAAAAATCTGAATGCTTACGTTTGGTGGAATTTACCCAGTACTCTCTTATCCAATTGTGATTACATATTGAAAATTAAGTGCCTGTGACAAGTCACCTGCACAGAGAATTTTTGCCTTTGGCGTTGACAAAACTTTGAATAGTAATGTGACCATGATCTCAGAGTTAAACCTTAGTCTTTAGTTGACAGAACCTGTGAATACTACTTGCTCTGTTTTGCACCTTCTGTGTGTAATAAAAATATAGCAAAAGTGTTAATACCTATGGAATTTATTGAACATTCTAAAGAACCTTTTATATTGTCCCTATGTTTCTAGACAGTCCGATGGCATGGTAATTTTGGAGAGCATTGTGTGCACGATTAGTGCAGTAGATTGTAAATATAAAAGGTAATGGAGTAAGGCAGATAGAAATCTTGGTTGCATTTCTGTTCATGGTGCCCTTAGACACCCTCAAGAAAACAGAGACAGAAATCCTGAGTTGTTTGAGTTCTGCCAGAGCATCACAAAACAACAAGCCAAGTCTGTGAAAAGGAAAGAAAATGGCACACAACTATTGGGTTTAGCTACTAGATAACTAAACTCGAATTTGGTTTAGCTATTAAAAACAGCACTTAAATAATGTCCTATGTCATGCATTTACAATACTTCAAAATAGCCCTATGGGACTGATATTTTATGACATTCCCTTTAAAAATAAGGAAACAAGTTTCAAAAACATTTTGGTATCTTGTGTAATCATTGGTAGGACTAAGATTTCTACTCAGCTCAACTCAGAGCCCCAAATGGTGAGCAACCACAGCTTATGCTGCCAACTGCCTCAGTCCTTTTGGCTAGAGTTCTCTTGGTCATTTTGAGGAACAGGCTGTGTGGGTCACTGTGGGTTACTGAGGCAGGGTGTAGAAAACACCCTGCCTCAGTTCATGGAATGAATAATTAGGAAAATGAGGCAGGATGATTTCCACGTGATACCAAAGCAGCTATGTCCCTATGCTTTTACCAATTCTAATTGTGGCTCGATCCATGGGAATGGGCTCTGGGAGTAGAGTTAATCAAAAGAATTATTTGACTAAACTGGCAACTGCTTAACTCCTGGATTAATCGATCAGGCAATCCCACGCTTATCCTGTTGTATGGGAAGATCCGTAATACCTAATAAAATCCTCCCAAGGTGAAAAACATCACATATATTTTTCTTCAAGAAATGGCAATAACGTGTTGTATTCCAGATAAGTGTTATTATTCAGAGTAACTGGAGGAGCACGCTTACTGGTAGAACAGCTGTGCCCTGAGAATCCAAATCCCAAAACTGACAACCAAGGGGACACATATGTATGTTCAGATACTAGCTATACAATCTGAAGCCTAGAAATTACATTTAAGAAAGCTTTGCAAGAACAATTTTTCACTTTTTCTTTTGTAATTCACTTTGGAGTTTTGATTTGTCATGCTGTTTCATACTCAATAATATTCTATCTCTATTTTCAACTTGCCAAAATCTCATGATTTCTACATGTTTACACGAAAGCAATTTTTCTTAAATAATATTTATAAGAATATTGTGAAATTTTTTGTGCATTCCTCATCTTATTTTGATTGAAAGTACTCTTCTATAAATTGGAGAAAGGCTTCCTGGAGGAGTTTGACTCCAGCATCCAAGAAACTGGAGTTGCTTTGGGAAGATGCCAAATTCATTTCTTACTTCAGCCAGGGGCACTGAATCAGAATTTAGGAAACAGGCCACCGGAAGCTACATTGTAACAACACAACCTCCACTGAGGCTTCTGGCACACAATAAAATTTGAGCACCCTGGCCGGGCAGTCATTTTCCTTGTTACTTACTGTTGCAAGTTTAAGTAGATACAAATGACCCTCTCTTAGGGTCTAAGGCAATCAAGCTTCCCATAATGTCTGTTTCTTGATGAAATTTCCAGTGATACTTCAAAGGAAACATTGTTTAACACAGTTTCCCAAACCTCTGAACACAGAGGAGGGGAGAGGCAGCCTAGTAATAGCAATGCACCATTTGCCCTTACAGGGAGCTGGTTAACTCTACCATGGTTACTCGTGTGAACTACCTATCACATATATGTCTTTTCTCAGTATTAAAGAAGACATATCTTCTGGCTATTCTTTTGCAACCTGATCACCAAGATCACCCTAACAGCATCATCCTGGTAAGATATTATTTTGTGTGACGTCAGTTGAAATACCTGTCTACTTTCCCAATCTCCCTGTTTGTCCCGTTAGAAAATAAGGGGCCCTTTTCTGAGTTGTAACCACAGGAAATGTTCCAGAGTCACTTTATGGTTTAGCTATTAATAGGAAGCAACATGAGAGACCAAAAAGGGGAGAAGTCATAATTACAAGATAATTGTGGTCACCTCCGCTATATTCCCATTTTGTTTCACGTAAGAAACTTCTGGAGTGAGTGCTTGATTTATAAGTGCAGACGTCTGAGCTTGAACCCCAAACTTACTTCCTCAAAATTTCCAAGGATATTATCTGATATTTGCTTAAGATCTGGGAGATTCTGAGAAGAGCTTGCTGACAAGACTAAGATAAGGTTCAGAGAAAGAAAAATGACCTGCGCAGTGCTGTGGGTATGAATTAGGAATTGAACAGGAGAATCTGACTCAGATGAAATCGTTCACATGCCGCCGAAGTGTGGTTTGACATTTGACAACAAGACTCATGACGTTGGTTTAAAATTCATGTGCATAGAAGGGAGACTTGAAGCTCTGGTAGTGGATATTACGAGGGAGAAGAGGCAGGAATTAAGGAAGGCCATGAATATATAGAAGTAATTTACTTAAATGTTTTTCACTATAAAACGATGTGGGGGCCGGGCACGGTGGCTCACGCCTGTAATCCCAGCACTTTGGGAGGCCGAGGCGGGCGGATCACGAGGTCAGGAGATTGAGACCATCCTGGTTAACACGGTGAAACCCCGTCTCTACTAAAAATACAAAAAAATTAGTCGGGTGCGGTGCCAGGCGCCTGTAGTCCCAGCTACTCAGGAGGCTGAGGCAGGAGAATGGTGTGAACCCGGGAGGTGGAGCTTGCAGTGAGCCAAGATCACCCCACTGCACTCCAGCCTGGGCGACACAGCGAGACTCCGTCTCAAAACAAAAACAAAAACAAAAACAAAAACAAAAAACAAAACAAAAAAAACGATGTGGGGTTGAAAGCTAGATAGTAAAATTTTCTCAGATTCTGCAAATTGCTCAAAAATGATGTAAGCCCTAGAAAGAACTCCTACCAGGGACATCATCATTCCAAATGTTGACCATGTCAGGGGACGCTTGGCCACTCACATCCCTCTCCTCCCCATTTCTCACTTTGCATCTGTTACTATTGAGAGGTTATAAAATTTATCAGAGGCAACCCTGGCACATTACTCAAATGTAATCTATAACAAATTATTGTGAAGCATACCTACATCTATTCTAAAAAGCTAGGGATAATATTTTTTATGCCTGCTGGATTTGAGATAAAGTTTCTTTTCTCCTCTTTCAGATGCTCTTTAAACCCTCATGCTATGCAATATCAAATTTTTAAAAGATTTACATCAGTTTAAAGATATTTCATAATTTTCATTTCAATCTTATTTAAACAGTTTAGGTTTATAGATCCCAAATATGAATTTAGACAATTTGGTTTCATTGAAGTTTTTTCCCAAATTATTCCCTCGCACAATAGTTTATAAATAAATCAATAAGAAAATATACTAAATGATACCCTTCTCAGAAATGATAAAATAGTAACATTGGAAAAATAAGTTAAGAAAATATTTATGCCAATTTTATTTTGTTCATGGAATGTTTCCACTTAGTTTTGAGAGGAAGGTGGCAAACATTTGGAAGAATAATACAAAATACAACTAGGTGATTTTATTATTTGTTTCACTTTTTTGTTGTTGTTGTTTATCACATGCCAAGCCCTGCACTAATCTTCTAGCCAGAATTTTTATGTATTTATGTATTTATTCATTTATTTATTGAGACAGAGTCTTGCTCTGTCACCAGGCTGGAGTACAGTGGGGCGATCTTGGCTCACTGCAACCTCCACCTCCCGGGTTCACGCCATTCTCCTGCCTCAGCCTCCCAAGTAGTTGGGATTACAAGCAAGTGCCACCATGCCCAGCTAATTTTTGTATTTTCAGTAGAGACGTGGTTTCATCGTGTTGGCCAGGATGATTTTGATCTCTTGACCTCATGATCTGCCTGCCTCGGCCTGCCAATAGCCAGAATTATTTTAATTAACCCTCACCATAACCTTATGTAGCTATTTCAGGTATAGAAATGAGGAAGCTGGGGTTCCTGTGGATGAAGTCATTCAAGAAAACCACACCTCCTTCAGGGATCGCTGCAGTTCGCCTCAGATTTCTCTCATTCTCTGAAGTTCATGACTACAATAATTTGCCCAACAGGGCTCTGGTCCTTAAGAGCACTGCAGCCGTGGAAATATCCAGGGTTACACATATCTCTGAAATAATTCTTAACCCCTGACTCCAAAGATTAGTTCAACAAGTTCGTGTCTCCAGATCTCCATGGCAAGGACGATGGACCCAGCTTGGGGGAACAGTGGAGCCAATGTTGTTGAAAGTGATTCACAGCTCTCTGTTTCATTTAGCCCTAGCAGAATCACTGCCTTATGCTCAGAGAGATGATGATTGAAAAAAACAAAACTAGCAAACTAAGAAACCTGGGAGAAATAAGGGGCTCCTATAAAAACCCTTCCACAGAGTCTCTCCCGTCCTCGACCACCACTAGACGTGGCCTCCTACGGATAACTGGGCGGGGATGGACTCCACAGGCCGCCCCCATCGAGCTACTCTTCCACGGTCCTCCTCTTTCGTGGTGGAACGGTCATGTTGGTTGACTGCATTTCCCATGTCCGGCGCCTGATTGGCCTGCAGGGCTGTCACTCCGACTGTTTATTCCCCGGCCACTCTCTGCTGAGCAAGCCCACCCTGACTGCTCACTCCTCCTGCTACTGCCATCCTGGGCACAGATTCTAAAAACAGAAGCTTTGAATAAAGAGTGTGATCGGCCGGGCGCGGTGGCTTAAGCCTGTAATCCCAGCACTTTGGGAGGCCGAGACGGGCGGATCACGAGGTCAGGAGATGGAGACCATCCTGGCTAACCCGGTGAAACCCCGTCTCTACTTAAAAATACAAATAACTAGCCGGGTGAGGTGGCGGCGCCTGTAGTCCCAGCTACTCGGGAGGCTGAGGCAGGAGAATGGCGGGAACCCGGGAGGTGGAGCTTGCAGTGAGCTGAGATCCGGCCACTGCACTCCAGCCTGGGCGACAGAGCGAGACTCCGTCTCAAAAAAAAAAAAAAAAAAAAAAAAAAAGCTACTCTGCCCTAGGACATTCACTGAGTACCTAACTTGGTCTACCTAGAGTGAGTGCTGTAGAGAAAATCACAGGTAGGGGAGACCCAAATAAATCAACTAAAATACGAAGGAAACCGGGAGGCAGACGGGGAAAGGCGTGAGAGGGGATCAAAATTTCACAAAGACCCTGCATTTCTGAAGAGAGGCCGGAAAAAGCTTCTATAATAGTATACATAACAATTAAATTTATGAATTATTTAAGGTGAATAACCGGAATGTTAATAACTAGATATTAAAAAACAACTTATTTATTAACCTGGAAACAATGTAATATATAATAAAAATGTATGAAACCATACTATGTCTTAAAATTTGTTTTATATTTATTTTAAAAGGAGTCATAACCTTTAAAAAACCTTCGAAATTATCCAGAAGAAACAATAACCATTATTGACTTCCAGAGATAGATTAGAAAAGCGTTATTATAAATAAAGAGAGTGATAATTGAATTAGGGATGCTACATTTTGCACTCTGTGTGCCTACGATATCATCATTCGGCCAATTTAATTTGCCTTGAAAAGAGTTGCATGGTTCAGCTGATTTTTCAAATAAGTTTTCCACTCTCAAAGTTACTCTGCGAAAGCTTTATTTAAATCTGTATGCCACTTTCAATTACAGATACAGTTATGTCAACAGAACAAGGCATTTTATTCTGCTTAATTCTTTCCGAGATGGAAATGAAAAAAATGAACTTTTAGGAATGGACAGTGTTTTCACTTACCATAGCCGATGGGTAATGAGATCCTCCAGGTGCAGTCTAAGTTGTTGGGGTAAGAACCTGGGAAGCCGGGGCTCAGGATCACACCACCCAAAGTGTTCAGCGTCCCTCCACAGGTGGCTGTTAAGCAGACAAGATGTCAGTCCTGCGGGTCCTCATTTCCTCCCTGGAATCTTTGCTCCAACCTGCTTCACTCAACTATGCTGAGAAACAGCAAGTCTTCAGAGTTGGATTCTGCCCCTAATTACAGCACACGATGCAGTTCTGTGTGCCTTAGTTATTTATGAGCTGTGCTCTCCCTCCTGACAGTGAACTGCTTTAGAATAAAGACCGTTTTTCAAGATCCATCTTCTCCTCGTACTCAAAGGCTCCCAGTAAAGATTAGTCCGTTTAATGTCTGCATTGCAGTCAGGCATCAAATAGACTTCAGTTTATTAGCTGCAATTCATTGAGAGGTAGTCTTCGTCCCTATTTATTGATTGCTAACTATGTGGTACTTACTGTACCTAGATATACATTACATAGATTAACTCACATAACAATCCTGAAAGGACCACCGTTCCCCTCTTACACACAAAGAAACCAGGCCTAGAAGAGATTAAGAAATTTGCCTAAAGTGACATGCCTGGTAAACAGTACAACTAGAAGGTCATTCCAGCTGCGTCTGCTTCCAGAACTCGTTTCAGCCAGGACGCATGACTGTCAGATAGCTTTTCAATTTTGGAATGCAGCTAACTGCAACCACTTTCTCCCCAGGAAATCTTACGCTGTGAGAGAGGGTGAAATAAGTTCATGCATCTTGCCTTATCTTGGCGACTCACATGTTTTGCTACTGTATCTGAGGTTTGACTATAAAGAAACACAACTGATTTTACAACAAACGTGCCCAGTGATGTAAGTTGAAGCATTTGAAATTCCAATCTTTGACCATTTGCAACCTATTAAAATAATTTCTTATATTCCAAAATTATGCAAATAATGCCTCTTCTTTTCAGGAAGCCCAAAGGAAATGGCTTTATTCTAACAATGCTCTCATTATGCAAAATATTTTAAACAAAATGTTTTCTGGGAGCCCTCTTTTAGAGGCCCCTAGGACCGGTAGTGAAGCCTTTTTGTTTTTTAATCATCATCAAGGCTGAAACACTTTATTTGTAATTTAATATAAGAAATAGCTAAAACTCAAGTCTAGTGAATATGGTAATTGCTCAAGCCAGGGCACCATATTCTGGATTTCAAACATTGTATAAGTTGAAAAATGTGAGTTACAAACATTTAAAAGTGTATTTTTGTGGTGTGAGTCATAATTCTGGAAAAGTCTTGGACAGCATCAACTGTGTTGCTATTTAAAGTATAACCTCTCAAGGCGATTTCTTTGTGGGAGAGACCAGGCATTTGCAAGGCCAGGCTCCCGTCTGCACTTTGTCCATGCAGCTGCTGACTGTGCTGAAGACACACCAGTGAATCTGAGTGGCATGCCTAAATACGTTTAGCAGTAATACCCTTTCCCCGAGGGCTCATGTGACCTGCAGTGACAGTAGATATGCATATTCAACTGTCAGAGGTGTTAAACCAGAACAACTCCACCTTGAATAGGAGCTGGATAAAATAAGGCTGAAACCTACTGGGCTGCGTTCCCAGATGGTTAAGGCTTTCTAAGTCACAGCATGAGATAGAAGGTCAGTGCAAAATACAGGTCATAAAGACCTTGCTGACAAAACAGGTTGCGGTAAAGAAGCCGGCTAAAACCCACCAAAGCCAAGGTGGCCATGAGAGTGACCTCTGGTCGTCCTCACGGCTACACTCCCACCAGTGCCAAGACAGTTTACAAATGCCATGGCAACGTGGGGAAGTTACCCTAAATGGTCTAAAAAGGGGAGGCATGAATAACCCACCCCTTGTTTAGCATATCATCAAGAAATAACCCTGAGAATGGACAAGCAGCGGCCCTCGAGGCTGCTGTCTATGGAGTAGCCGTTCTTTTGTTCCTTTACTTCCTTAATAAACTTGCTTTCACTTTACTCTATGGACTCGCCCGGAATTCTTTCTTGCGCAAGATCCAAGAACCCTCTTTTGGGGTCTGAATTGTGATCCCTTTTCTTTAACACAACTACAGGGAAGACATGAATGAAAAAGGCCGAATCAATGACAAAAAAAAAAGGAAAACAACAGAACCAGTAAACGTGGTATTACTAAAAAGTTCCTTTTGATTTTAGCATGATTTCTGCACACACATGCAACTGTAAATCATAAAATACAAACACCTATATATATCTTCAGCTGAGGACTGAGGCAGCCCTGCAGGAGAGGCTGGCCCAGGACCTGAACGTAGACGGCATCATCAACACGGGTGTCTGTGTCCCACACAGACCAAATGTCTGTGTGATGCGAAACTGATCACGGGCCTGAACCCTGGGTTCATCTCCTGTCAAAAACGCAACAATCACCTAATTACTTGAGAGCTTAGTTAAAGCCACAATAATCCTTTGCTTTTGCTGTTGTTCATCTAGAAAACTACAAGTCAATAGATAAGCATAAAAACAGAGCTCGCAAAAGATGCATATCCATCTTTTCTTCCTTTGTGACTTTTTTTTTAAGACAGAGTCTCACTCTGTCGCCCAGGCTGGAGTGCAGTGGTGCAATCTCAGCTCACTGCAACCTCCGCCTCCCGGGTTCAAGTGATTCTCCTGCCTCAGCCTCCCGAGTAGCTGGAATTACAGGCACCCATGACTGCAAGTACACCTGGCTAATTTTTGTATTTTTAGTAGAGACGGGGTTTCACTATGTTGGTCAGGCTGGTCTCGAACTCCCGACCTCAGGAGATCTGCCTGCCTCAGCCTCCCAAAGTGCAGGGATTATGGGCCTGAGCCACCATGCCCGGCCCTTTGTGACATTTTAAGGCGACTGGGCTTGCCGTGTCTTAGATTGGTTCAGTGTCCATCTCTGTGTGGTCGTCACGTTGTGGACTGACTTTCTGCCTGCTGCCTGGGAAGCTCCCTCCATGCCAGACCCTTTCTTATAGATAAATAGTGTATTTAGAGTTATTGGTAAATATGGTTTTTGTAAAGCGGAAGGAATTTATTTTTATAAAATGGCTAGAGACCTTATATTTTACTGGATTTATACATCTCATTTTGTATGGATTCCTGATTTGGAGGGGGAGAAAGAATACATAGAATTTTTCCTGAAGGACACAGACACACGGTGCTGTGCACCACACACTCTGTGGTGCAGTGAGACAGGGAGGTCCCGGGCCACCTGCTGTGACGAGAACCTCACCCAGCTGTAGGGCCCTAGGAAACCGCGAGACCATTCTGGGGCTTGTTATAAATATTCAAAATAGTCAATACTGGTTAAGCTCTGAGAACACTGCTTGATATGTTCACCTCTAGAGAAGTGGTTTTATATACAGTGTCTTCATCAGTACTAGTATTTTTCAAAATCAGGTCATGGGATTTCCAGGAGCTCATAAGTAAAATATTATCTCTCTTGAACTTCTCCTCCTAAAATTCCCCGGTTTGGAGTAATCTAAAGCTAACAGCTACAAAAAACCTTTCAATCTCTAGAATCGGTCTTTGAGCTTTATCATGGGTCATGTGTGAGTTTTTAAACAATGAAAAAACTTGTATACCCTGCAAAGAATTACGGAAGTTGACATAACTTCAACATGTGCTAACATTTACAACGTTAAATAAAAGAGAAAAGCCTATTATATTTTGCAAATATACGTTAATTATTTGAAAAAACATCCCATTGTGTAATACAAAGTGACAGCAAAGGCATATTGTTTGATTCAATGCCTGCTTAGAATTGATTTCATTGTGAAGCTTAAAAAATTTCAATTCCTGACATTAAGGGAAGGCTCTTCATTTAAAAAGAAATAGGCAGATTGATGTTCTGTATGAATCAAAGGCAGTTTTAATTTTTTCCTTTTTAAAATTTTTTAATATTTTCCTTCCACATCAAGGCTGGGATTTTAAATGTCTCTACAAGTAGCTCTTGTTTTTAGCTGACATGTTAAACTAGACATTTATTTTTACCAAGAAATGCTTTTAAAAATAAGACACTGGCCACTAAGGTATTGTTTTCACTTGTAAGCAAATATGATACAGGGAAGATAACATAAACAGGCATTCTCTCCTGGATGAGACTATCATAAAGGCTGAAGTGTTGTTTGTTTTACAGGTTTCATGCAGTTTTGTTTTCCTCTACACAATTTCATCTGCATCCCATGCAAGGCAGTTAAATTGTGTATTACTAAAAACCATTGAATACCTACATTGATTTGAGATGTGGGGAAATTAGGCTGTCAGAAGAATGTGTAACAGACAGTAATTACCTGGCTTTCCTTGTGGGTGCCCACGCCACACTACGTCGAAATGAATTCTAAACAGAATGTGAATAGCTCAAAGGGCAATTTGAAGGCTATTTTGTGACCTTTAAAATGGCTAATGTTCATTCATATGGAGCTGACCACTTTCTCCTGACACACCATTTGGCAGTATGGCATGCTTGAGGCTGACTGTCTGGAGATAAATGGGTTCTGAGCACACCCCCAGCAATACTTGAGTGTTGGAAGACCGCGGGGAACAATGAAGACAGCACCCCCAGAAGTGTGACTATTAGAATGATCCCTGCTCTCTGATATTCATTCCCTAGCCATTCTTTAATTGAAATTCTTGAGTGTCTGCCACGTGCTGAAGGTACAGAGGTGAGTGGTGCATGTCTCTGTTACCAAAGCCTTTGGGGATTGTAGAAGGGCAAAGTAAAGAGCAATATCATTAGAGCTCTGCAGGAAGTAAAGTCAGGCACATGGTGGTGGTAGCCCAGGGTAGGGATGACTCACTGCACCTGCAGGTGGGAGCCCCGACAGCATTGAGGAGAGGACACTCTCTCCAGTGCAAAATTCGAGAGGGTGACTAAATCCTCCAATAAATATTTTAATGCAATATTTGGAAAAAATCAAAAGAAAGGCAGAAAATGTATGATGAACAAGACATGACAAATTTAAATAAAGACAAGATCAGTACTGTCGATGTTTCCTTTTGTCTCTTTCCTGTGATAAAGCTGGAGTATGGCTAAATATGGGAGCTGTAGGTTAGGATCCCATGGAGATGATAATTTAGGAGGGGACTGTGCCATCTTAAAGATGGGGCATTGGCGCTAAGAATCGCAGGGGAGGATACATTCAGGTGGAAGGGGTGACAGAAGTGAGAAGTCACTTGGATTTAGGGAGTGAGGAAGAAATTTAAGGTAACACCCAGATTTATTGTGGGTTGGGGGTACAGAGTGTTAAGTAACTAATGATGATCCTGCTGAGACAGTACCTGCAAAGCTGGATGGTCTCCTGAGCTACAGGTAAAGATTTCTGAGTTGGACTATAACAAATAGGTGATGGGTGAAGCTGGGGTCCTGAATGATGGGGAGCAAAGTCACCCTGACATCACGAACCTTTGTATTGAGGGACTTGTGATCACCACTACAATGCCCCGGAATCATTAAGCTCCCATCACATCATCTATGCTAACAGTTTAGCGAGTCTCAAGGCATTAAATACAGGTCTGGAAAGCCTTTTCCTAAAGAAGTCAGCTGATTGTGCCTCCATTAACTCACCCACAAGATAGTCGCTGGGCTGTTTCCAACATGAAATACTCCATCACTCCATGGGTAATCTGTCATTCTGAATTTTGTTTCTGGGAACTTGTTTTTCTGAGGCTAAAGGTCTATACAGAAAACTACTCAGATTTTCAGACCAGCTGCATTCCTTCTTTGCCACAAATTAACAAACTGGCCTTCTGACACGAATGCCATTTTGGTGTAGGGCCTTGAGCAGGCAGTCTTGCCTCTGGTCTGTGCGGGCTGACGCAGACACACTGAGAAGACAGAGTTGCCGCATTCAATGGGGAAGGTGCAGGTTACACTCGTCATTCTGCTCTACTGCATTATGTGCTATTATTATATAACACATGTTTTCAAATTAAGAAATTTAGAAGTGCATCCTTTGACGCCCAAGAGTAGAGCAGGCCTGTTCTTCCTGGTGTGTGCACAGCAGCAGAGTTACAGAAGGTGCATCCTTACCAATGCAGAGGGGAGACGGGTAGTTCCAACGGCGAACAGTCCCTGGCATACAGGAAATGTGGGAACGGCCCTGTTTAAAAGAAAACAAAAGAAAATCCATATAACTAAAGAGTAATGAAGGATTAAGTGTTTGAGAATATCTGCACTTTTTCCTTTCTTAATTATAAATATTTTAAAATGCAAAAATTGTGAAATCTGTTTTTACTAATGATTATTAGTGAGTCACATTTGCAACCAACATAGAAAAGTATCCATTTTCACCGTGTTTCTTTCTATTAAAAACAAAATCTTGCAATGTTCTTTTGACCAGACCATAATTCGACCCAGCTCCTTTCTTGATACTTAAAGAAGAGTACTGAAGTGGGCAAAGTATGGGTTTTTTTTTTTTTTAATTTTTTCTTATACTTTAAGTTCTAGGGTACATGTGCCATGTTGGTGTGCTGCACCCATTAACTCATCATTTACATTAGGTGTATCTCCTAATGCTATCCCTCCCCGCTACCCCCACCCCACAACAGGCCCCAGTGTGTGATGTTCCCTTTCCTGTGTCTAAGTGTTCTCCTTGTTCAATTCCCACCTATGAGTGAGAACATGTGGTATTTGGTTTTCTGTTCTTGTGATAGTTTGCTGAGAATGATGGAATAACAGACAAACAGAGAGTCAAATCATGAATGAACTCCCATTCACAATTGCTTCAAAGAGAATAAAATACCTGGGAATCCAACTTACAAGGGATGTGAAGGACCTCTTCAAGAACTACAAACCACTGCTCAATGAAATAAAAGAGGACACAAACAAATGGAAAAACATTCCATGCTCATGGATAGGAAGAATCAATACTGTGAAAATGGCCACAGGGCCCAAGATAATATATAGATTCAATGCCATTCCCATTAAGCTACCAATGACTTTCTTCACAGAATTGGAAAAAACTACTCTAAAGTTCATATGGAACCAAAAAAGAGCTGGCATTGTCAAGACAATCCTAAGTCAAAAGAACGAAGCTGGAGGCATCACGCTACCTGACTTCAAACTATACTACAAGGCTACAGTAACCAAAACAGCATGGTACTGGTACCAAAACAGAGATATAGACCAATGGAACAGAACAGAGCCCTCAGAAATAATACCACACATCTACAACCATCTGATCTTTGACAAACCTGACAAAAACAAAAATGGGGAAAGGATTTCCTATTTAATAAATGGTGCCGGGAAAACTGGCTAGCCATAAATAGAAAGTTGAAACTGGATCCCTTCCTTACATCTTATACAAAAATTAATTCAAGATGGATTAGAGACTTAAATGTTAGACCTAAAACCATAAAAACCCTAAAAGAAAACCTAGGCAATACCATTCAGGATATAGGCATGGGCAAGGACTTCATGTCTAAAACACCAAAAGCAATGGCAACAGAAGCCAAAATTGACAAATGGGATCTAATTAAAGAGCTTCTGCACAGCAAAAGAAACTACCATCAGAGTGAACAGGCAACCTACAGAATGGGAGAAAATTTTTGCAATCTACTCATCTGACAAAGGGCTAATGTCCAGAATCTACAAATAACTCAAACAAATTTACAAGAAAAACAAGTGTGTTGTTGTTGTTTTTTTTTTCCATTTGCCAGAATTTATAGCTTTTGGTCTAAGAGGCTGAAAATAATTAGAAAGTACTAGGTGGTGATAAGAAGGCCAAAATATCAACAATACAAAGTCTGCTTATGAAAAGGTAGCTTCAGTGGGTGTCTATGGTTACAAGTCACATGACTACCAGGGTTCAGCAAAGCACTTGGTCGGTTCTTCCTGTATTACAGAAAAAGGAGACCTCACGTTCATTTTCTCACTAGACATCCTCACATGTCACATCAACCTGCCTGCAATGAAATTAACCCTTATTACTCTGGGTCTCTTTACCCTGTAAATATATGAATTTTCCATGTTCTACTTTCAAAAATCTGTTCTAATCTTTCTCATGGAAAAAGAAATCAAAGAGTAGAGGGTTAAATTCAAAGATGTTTTGTGCTAACATCTCTTTCACAATAAAAGAGAAGTGATCCATGAGACCTCTGTGTGTGGTCTATTTTTATTCTTTTTCCTGATTGTGACTCGGTGGCCTTATCAGCCAGGTTTGCTTATCTCATAAATTTCCATTTGCCACCCACGACTGGCATAGAGGCAATTGAAAAACAATATTTAATTTATGTTAAATAATTCCAGCCACACTGGGAACGCATCAAACAAGCATTTGCACTAATGCAGTTATCAATGGCAAACCGATTCCCTAAGCTCTCAAATATTTCATACTCAATCCATCTGCCACTAAACTAACTTTCTCATACCTCTTGGTATTTTTAAAAGTAGTTATAGTAAAGAAGACTATATTTAATTTTAAAGAAGATACTCCAGGCAATTTTGTGCTGCTGGCATTTATACTCTGTGTATCCCCATTCTCTGATTCATTAAATTATTCTTATAAATTTCCTTCTGAAATAGGGATAAACATAAAGTTCAAAAGTCTCAACAAATTTTCATCAGAGACTACCAATAAAATGGTCATTTATTACCAATCTAGGTAATATTCTGCTATTGATTTTGGTATAAACATTTCAGATGAGTGATTCTAGCTACAAGTTTTCTAATAAATCAAAACAAGAGAGAACCCTGTGCATTTATTTACTAGCTTTTACCCCAATGGGAATTTTCTTTTTTATGCTTTAAAAGACCATGAAAACAAGTTGAGAGAAGATGGAAGTCATTCATCATTCAATATTCAGCATTTACTTTCAGCATGTGATGTCACGGCAGGCCCCTGAATCTCGAAAGGCATATATATTTATAGACACTCACATGTGAACTATGCCAGGAACAATGCTTTTCATGACTAATATGTAATTGAAGCATCTGTTGTTCCAAATATATTAATGTGTTAGTAAAATTGTCAGTTGTTAGCAATTAAAAAAAAAAATCCAGAATCCTTTTTTGCTCATGTGAATGGCAAACAGCAGCTTGCAAACTCAAAGCCTGGCATTGTTTGTACCAAAGCAAAGAAACACAGCTTAGTTTGCACTTGAAAAACAGAGCTAATAAACGGTCTGTTGGACTGTGCAGAAGTGCATCCACAGGCCTGTGTCCCTAAGCAGCATATTCAATAATCCATTATAAGAAATTTCTCTAGTAAAGAATTATTTCTAGTTTCTTCTCTGAGAGCCATCATAATATCACTTGTAAAAGAACACAAAGTCTCACCATCGGGTAGAAAGAAGATGAACATCCATGAGCAAGCGCAAATATTAAAGTGTGGGAATTTGAGGGAGAATAGAGGAAACATGCTATTTACCTGATTTCAGGCCATTATAAAGCAAGCCCCAAACAAGGCACAAAAACAGCATGTCAGTATAGACTGAGGTGTTCCTCTAAATGAGACCCTTGGGATATGAAAGACAATTCTTTTTTTTTCTTTTTTTTTGAGACGGGGTCTTGCTCTGTCACGCAGGCTGGAATGCAGTGGTGCAATCTCAGCTCACTGCAACCTCCGCCTCCTGTTTCAAGTGATCCTCCCACCTCAGCCTCCCAAGTAATTGTGACTACAGGAATGTGCCACCATGCCCAGCTCATTTTTGTATTTGTTGTAGAGGTGGTGTCTTGCTGTCTTGCACAGGCTGGTTTCAAACTCCTGGATTCAAGTGATCCTTGGACTTTGGAATCCCAAAGTGCTGGGATGACAGGTGTGAGCCACTGCACCTGGCCTAGGATAATTCTTTCTATCATATCATGTGGATCAGAAATGTTGTGTCTTAAAGATTCAGCCTGAATAGCCTGAGTGTGTTTGGTTACAAACTCATTGACGTAGCTCAACTTTCAGGAGTGCCTACTCACTACAGTTTCTGCTACAGAGACTCTCGTTCTGCCACCCGTCTTTTTGCGGAGTTACAATTATTGTGGCACCCAACAAGGTGGCGTTATAATGTAAGTTGTAGGTTTGTTCTTAGGAAGGTGGATTTATACATTGATATTGGTTTCTAATAACAGCAATAATAGTTTTCCTTTACTAAAGTGTGCCAGTTATTTCACCGATATTTTCTCTAAGCTGAAAGCACACATCACGTGGTACCCATGTCCCACGGTTGGTCAAGAGTAGTGAGATTTTGTATATAAAGCACTTGGTAATGCATCCCTTTAGTATTCAGTATTTGCCAGCCGCTGTTCTTGCTCTTAACTTGATTCAGCGCTACACAATATTTACCCCAATGTATGTGCAGAAATTGAATTCCATGCAATGGTGTTATTTCACTGCTGTAGTGTTACAAATCTGCATATAAGAACACGGCTAAACAATTTTCCTTTAAAACCTATCAGTTTCAGTGTCATTATAAACAGACAGCTAAAATATTCTATTACCTGAATTAACTGAAGAGCTGGAATGTCAATCGACATATATTTCTCCTGACTTTAGAATATACATGTTTTGGTTATCAATTTTTATTGCTGGCAGGGAGAATTATATAATAATTATGACAAGTGACAGAAACTATTCTGAGAGTAGGCTTACTCATTACTCATGGTTAAACTAGAAAATATTAATAATAAATAATAAGAGAAAAAAGATTAATCTTGCCATACATATAGATTATAAATCATTCATCAAAATTTTTATATAAAAAACTCTTGACTGGGTATGGTGGCTCACACCTGTAATCCCAGCACTTTGGGAGGCCAAGGCAGGTGGATCACCTGAGGTCAGGAGTTTAAGACCAGTCTGGCCAACATAGTGAAACCCCATCTCCACTAAAAATACAAAAATCAGCCGGGTGTGGTGGCAGGTGCCTGTAATTCCAGCTACTTGGGAGGCTGAGGCAGGAGAATAGTTTGAACCTGGGAGGCAATAGTTTGAACCGGGAGAATAGTTTGAACCTGGGAATTATGCCACTGCACTCCAGCCTTGGCAACAGAGCGAGACTCCCTCTCAAACAAAAAAACCAACTAACAAACAAATCTCTTTATATAGATGATAGTAAAAGTTCATTTAAAAACTTCTACTTAATGGTTTTTAAAACTTATTTAAATATTTTATTTTGATGACTTAACTACTTAGCCCAAAGTGGGCATTAATGATGACTTATACTGAACGATGAGAACAGTTTGCCGAGTAGGACACGCACATTCAGAAGCGGATTCAGTTACTGGCTGCCAGGAGAGGATTTTCAAAGAGACGGTGTTGACACTTTGCCCCTAGAATGCTCTGTGCATAGTTATTGGGAACACATACATTGTGAAATAAAATAATTGTGAAAAATCGAATGCTTCGCTTTGAAAGAGTACTTTATCACTTAAAAGCTGGTTCCAAACGGTGATGAAGATGACCAACATGCATAATTTAATATGAATAGTATGATTCACAAGCTAAGTGAGGAAAACCAAATCCGCTTTCTGGGTACAAAGTGAGGGCTTTGGCTTTAAGAGAGCTGCACAAAGATGACCATATGTGTGTTAATCCTGAGCACTGAGAAGGAGGATACCTGCAGGGTGTACCCGGGCTCGCACTGGAAGGAGAGCACGTCGTTCACCATGTACCGATCTCCGATTTTGATGCTGTTGCTGGGGAGGGCTGGTTCTTGGCATGCAGCGAGACCGACAGCTAGAAATACAAAGAAAAATGCTAGAAGTTATATGATGTAAACAACATTCTTACCATTTGAATAACCAAAGTTTCTTTCTATTGCTCTCCTGTAGAAATGAACAAAGACTTTAATTCTTTCTCTTGTTATTCTACCAAGAAGACTTTGAGTACCTTTAAATCAGAGCTATGAGTTAATTCTTAAAAATTAAATTATCTCATTTTTATTACACAGTGAATCAGGGCTTTGATTTAAATAACAAAATTTGTTACTTCCACATTGAGTATGAAATATCCCAACTTCAATATATACATATTGTAGAAAGTCTCTTCAAAAATTGTGTTTTTATGGTATGTAAAACTCAAGGATAGTGTCCTCTTACTTTTGTTTTTCAAGCATACTTAGCAGTCTTTATATATACAAAAAAAAACTTATATGTGAATCTGGGAATTCTGTTCTTCTACAAAAAAAAAATGAGAAAAAATATTTTATATTCAATCTCTCTCTCTTTCTCTTAAAGATAACAAAAAGGATCTCATGAACAGTCTGTTCTTCATTAAACAGAAACAATATTTACAGAACCTAAAGCTGTAATCCTGCACTTTCCTAGATGAGTTGCATTCAATTAAGACACTCACAGATTTTTTAAAGGCATCATATAGTATTGGAACTCAGCCTAAAGTATCAGATAAACTAACTCTAAAACACTGAAACCTCTCTGTATAAATCCTTATCATAAGAATAAACAAGATATGCAGACATCGTATTTTGTAGAATCAAAAATTGATTTTGGTTTATCAAAAGGTACGATCTTTCCATTGTGAGATGAGCAAGTTCTGAGGATCTAAAGTGTACAGCATTGGATGTTGATGAATATATTAATTCATTTAATTTAAAAATGCATTTGAAATGGTGCTAAGGACTTGTTGAATATGAACAATTTATTCCATTATTCATTCTAACACATCATGAAGAAATAGTGGAGAAGGGCTTCTCTAGGTAGGCCGGCTTCACATTCTTTATGTGGCCCTGGATTCATATTTGAGTTCTTGTACTTCACACCAACAGGAGTTAACTTATCAGATTACTTAATTGACTGGGATTCTCAGAAAGGAAGCTGGGGTGGAGGCGGTGAGTAGGACTTTAGTTAATCAGAAGCAAAAAAAAAAAAAAAAAAAAAAAAAAAAACAGCAGGAGAACAGGTCCACGCAGGGGCAGCCACATGCTAGTGGTCCCCAAGCACAGCGAGGATGCAGCTGCCTGCACTGCCCATGGGGCTGGTCGCCACACAGGGCTCTGCCCTGAGGCCAGTCGGTTTTCTCTGCTCCATGCCTGCTCCGTGTCTCACCAGACTTCACTTTGAGGAAAAAAAAAAAAAAAAAAAAAAAGGCAGCACAAGTGCAAAGATGAAGTGATTAAGAACTTCAAAACCAGCGACCACCAAGCACGAGACCCAGTGTGACTCATGCAGTGTCCACTCAGGAAGCAGCTCTGGGTCATAGCTACAGAGTCAGCACCCAGGCCAAGGGAAATCCTGGGTCATCCCTGCATGGCCGTCACCGTGCCAGACGCATTATACTAACTCCGATCCCCACCAGACCCTCATAGACAGGCTCCTTATGTCTAATATTAAACAAAAGGCAAAGCAAAGTCCTCCTGGCTGCAGAGTTGCACAGGTTGGTGTGTCTGTGTATATGAACCTGATATCTCGTGCGTGGTGAGCTAACAGTGCATTTCCTCTACTGCCTTGATGTTGGAGCCTCTAAGAGATACGTCCATCGGTGGCGACCCCAGACCTGCTGAGTTGGAGGCAACACCATCCCAAATCCTTCACCAGCTTGCCAAGTGTTTCTCCAAATCTGAGAGGGTGAAATGGAGACAGAGAAGTGTCTTCATTTTACAGTACTGGGATTGTTCATTTGAGAATCCCATGCTATGGAATTCAGGTCAGAAGGGAAAGCACTGGTACATAAACTAGCTGAGTAATGGCAAGCCACAGAACCCAATGATTCTGTATGGAATGAGTAGGTATGAGGAGTGCCACGAACTTTTTCTAAGTTGAAATGGATTTTTCCTTAAATGGCTGTATTTTTAAAAGTATAAAATACCATAAGCATTAAGCAGTAATGTATTTTATTCCTACCACAGATTTTTAAACCACTGGGGCTTTACATAGAAGATAAAACTGCTAAATATGAAAAAATATATAAAATCACGTAGGCCTTTAACTTGTTTTACTAATGTAAGTCTAAAATCTTTTGTTTTAACTTTAGAATATAGATCACTACATTTAAATCCCATCCTTTCCTTGCTACCACATATTAGCAAGGTCATCTACCATTCATCTCTGAGTTTTTTATTTCCCCCTGAAAAAATGTGTACTTAAAAATACTAGCTATATTTCTAACTACAGTACAGAATACTAAAAATCTACTTGAGGGTGATACTAAGTCATCATCATTCTGAGATACTTCAAGGACACACCAGGTGTGACACAGAAGGAAGAATATCGATTACGGAAACAGTTTCCAAATATAAAGAAAAAATATTTTGAAATGAAAAGTGAAACATTACAATTCATATTAAAGTCCAGTTACTAAACTTGCATGTTTTACCTATATGATGTGTTTTTATTTATTATATGTTGATTTATATGCAGTTATTATGTATTGATTTATTGTCATTTTTTCCTTTCTTGAATTCTATTCCATTGATCCTCTGGAAAAAAAAAATGTGCATTTACATCTGGCCATTCAGGAATTATAATTAATGTATAATTATAAATAAATGAATAAAATAAAAACACAAAAAATACCATTTTGACCAGTGTTTAATACGGCCAGACTCAGGAAGCAGTTTTATGCAGAGCACAATATTTGAAATGTAAAAAAAAACTTTTCTTCTCCCTTCACCAGTGTCACTATACATCCAGTATATGTTAGAAGCTAAGAGTGCAAAGAGATAAATACCTGGTATGTGTAAGAATATTTTTTAGCAATAGTATTTAAAGCTGCTATTATATCCATCCACAAACGGAGGGACAAAGTGTATAAGTGATTGATATGATCAGAGCCTTCCCATACGCTGCATTTCGCTCATAAAGATGCACTAATTCGCCTGCAACTAGGAGTAATTCAAGTCACCGTGAGAACAGTGTTTTTTAATTTTTTTATTTATTTTTGAGGCGGAGTCTCGCTCTGCCACTCAGGCTCCAGTGAGTGGTGCAATCTCCGCGCAGTGCAAGCTCCGCCTCCCGGGCTCACGCCATTCTCCTGCCTCAGCCTCTCCAGCCAGTGGCTGGGACTACAGGTACCCGCCACCACGCCCAGATAATTTTGTGTGTGTGTGTGTGTGTGTTTTTAGTACAGACGGGATTTCACCATGTTAGCCAGGATGGTC
This sequence comes from Piliocolobus tephrosceles, assembly GCF_002776525.5. NCBI lineage: Eukaryota > Metazoa > Chordata > Mammalia > Primates > Cercopithecidae > Piliocolobus > Piliocolobus tephrosceles. The sequence goes on along the minus strand of NC_045440.1, from coordinate 8,211,601 downwards.
TTGATCTCCTGACCTGGTGATCTGCCCGCCTCGGCCTCCCCAAAGTGCTGAGAGAACAGTATTTTTTTGTCATGGATCGGGGGGAAACACTGCAGACATTTTCATGTCGGTAAAGGTGTGTCAGATGCAGGGGCAGAAAACAGCTGGGCTTGACAGACAGGCAGAGGTGGGGATGTTAAAATAGGGCAAGAGTGGAGCACAGGAGAGCCCTGAGCTTTTTAGGAATGGGGTGAAAGCTTTTGAGAGAGAAATCAACCAACTACAGAATGGATCCGAAACAGAAAAACCAGAAAGGAGGTGGGGGAATGTAGACAGTAACATAGAAGACAAGGCTGTGAACCTTCTGACCTTTAGGGGACAGAAGGTCATCTACTGATGAATTTTTGGTACAGAAAAAAATTAGACTATTTATATTTATTCCCTGTATTAGTCAAAATGTGAAACAAAGATGATATGATAGAAAGTAGGCAGGGTGGTGCTTGGTAATAAATATGAACTGTATAGAAGGTAAGCTTGAGACCATACATGCATACATAATTCTCTTTTTAGATTTTTAGAAAGAATTATGTAGTTTAAAAAAAAAGAATTTTAAAAAGAATTATGTACGATACTTCTTATCATATCATCTTTGTTAGGCCGGGCACGGTAGCTCATGCCTATAATCCCGGCACTTTGGGAGGCTGGGGCAGGCAGATCACCTGAGGTCAGGTGCTCAGGACCAGCCTGGCCAACATGGCCCTGAAACCCCGTCTCTACTAAAAATGCAAAAAGTAGCTGGGCGTGGTGGTGTGTGCCTGTAATCCCACCTACTTCGGAGGCTGAGGCAGGAGAATCACTTGAACCCGGGAAGCAGAGGTTGCAGTGAACGAAGGTCGCACCACTGCACTCCAGCCTGGGCAACAGAGTGAGACTCCATCTCAAAAAAATAAAATAAAACATAAAAATGAAAAGAGGATGCTAATCAACAAGTCTCCCTTTCCTGAAGCATTTTAGAAGAAAGACGTTTACATTGATTGAAACTGATCTCTCACATTGTCAAGCCAGAGGTAGCAGTATCATATAAATAACGGGCAAACCTATAGAAATGCACATTTATAAGCTATTTATTTAGACACAAAAGATAGGTATCTAGTAAGACATATACAAATAAAAAGAATTATTCTTAAGGCAGACTAGAAAGAAGTCATAAAACATAACTATGATAGGAAAATTCTAGATTAATTTTCCAGAAGCAGAGATATCTGGGAAAAAGTAAGCTGTCACATTGTTTAGCAAAATTTTCAAGAGAAATAATTTCTACTTCTTTCAAATCATAGCATACATATGCTTTATACCATAAATGATAATATATCATATGGGAAAAGGCAATGTCTCTTTAAAAGGTGGTTCACAGAGCCAGGCACGGTGGCTCACGTCTATAATTCCAGCATTTTGGGAGGCCAACATGGGTGGATCACAAAGTCAAAAGTTCCAGAGCAGCCTGGCCAAAATGGTGAAATCCCATCTCTACTAAGATTACAAAAATTAGCCAGGCATGGTGGCGCGTGCATGCAATCCCAGCTACTTGGGAGGCTGAGGCAGGAGAATTGCTTAAACCCAGGAGGTGGAGGTTGGAGTGAGCCAAGATCGCACCACTGCACTCCAGCCTGGGTGGCAGAGCAAGACTCCACCTCGGGGGGGCGGTGGTGGGGAGGGAAGGGGAAGGTGGTTCACAAACTATTAGGTTCCCTATCACTTTTAATGGCAAAAACTACAATTATTTTTATGCCAACCTAATACATGACTCTGAATCCCCAGGTCCCCTGATTAAATGTGAAGACAACATAAAGGTAATTCTTGTGCAATCTAAACATTTAGAAACGCTTAAACAAAAAAGAACAAAACACAGGCAGTGGGAAAGGAGGTAAGTCTTAGGTACTGTAGTGTTTTACATAATATTATCCATGGATACCTTTTGTGTTCAATTCCAATATTAAAATTTGGACATTTACAAATATGCTTCTAAATAAAGTTGCAATTAGATGTAGAATGTAGCAAAAGAAGTTTTTAAACCCCACGAATATAGCCTATGAAAGCAAAGAATATAAAACACAGCCATTAAGAAGATGAATGTCCTAATTTGACCAAAAATAGTTTAATAGCTTCACCTACCACTGATCATAAAATGTGAGCATTAAGAATCAGAATATAACAATAAGCCTCATCAGGTCCCTGGAATTTATTGTAGACATTTTTCTAAATCCATCAGGCAAAATTCTGAGAAGAGTTTGCTTAAATCTTCCAAATGAAAATGATTTTAGAACACATGATAAACATGCAATTTTAATCAAATACTTAGAACAGGACAAATGGGACTTTTGTAGATATTACAAACTGAAATGACCTTGGGCAATTTTTCTCAATTTGCATGACTGGCAGAGTGTAAAGTTTTCAAACATCACAATTAGAAAAAAAAAAAAAAAAGACATTTCAGACTAGAGAGTTCAAAACAAAAAAGTTGATAAACAGAGAGTGAAGGAAGCAGATCCATGTAAAGAGATTAATAGAGGAGTAGCATGAAACAGGGTCAAGAAATCAAAATACAGGCACGTACAGATACCTGAGTATTCAATACCCAGGTAGAACACAAACACTATGTGGAACATAAGTGGTTATTCTCTAATTTTGAAAAGAGAACAACTCATTGGCTGTAGTGTTTATTGTAATTAACTAAATAATTATTCTTTGGTACACAACATGCAGATGAAAATTCCTCCTTTTCTAGATGCATGTAGGTACGGTACACTCTAACACAGAGGTGTTGCTGATTATTTTTATAAACTCTGAACTGGAAAAATTGCATTAAAGTTGAGATAATGTGCTGGAACATGGGTGAAGAAAGAAACCAAGTCGCCCAAGAAGACATCACGTGAGCCTGACAATGGATGAAGTAAATGTCAAATGCTGTGATTATAGACAACTATAAATGTGTACCTCTGCACCCAGACTTCTATGCCACAGTGTGTAAGGAGTCAGTAAGTCTTCATCACAAAAAAAAAAAAAAAAAAAATCCATACGGAAAACGTCATTAATAACATAGTACCTTAAGAGAGAAAATAAACTACTGTTTAATTTATCATCTGGGAAGTTTAGATTGTTTGTAGAGGTAAAAAGATTTTGTCTCATCTGTAAACTGTTGGCAGCTTTGACATATATCATAAAAGCTATTTCTATTATTTTCACTTGTTACATCCTACAGTCTCTTCAAAGCACAAAGGAGTGTGTGTCTGGTGCGAAGAGAAGTGACAAAATACCTTTGGGGCAAGTAAAATGTTCTCTCTCTCTCTCAGGGGTTCACAAATTATATTAGCATTTTACTGGTGCAGAGAAACTCTGCAGTGATGAACTCTCATTAAGTTTATTTAATACATGGTTTGCAAAATGTCTCTGGTCACAGGACTATTTTGGTCTGCGCACCACCCACCAACAACCTGGATCAGTCTCCTCTTTCATGGGCAGATGGTAAGTAATGTATTCAAGGTCACAAACCAGGAAATGACATAGCCTGTCTATTACACATGGATAGGAATCATGAACCTCAGTGAATTATGGACTCCACCCCAAACAGTACAGCCAAGTTGACATGCTAGGAGGAACCACAGGGGAAAAGTTTCAGGACTTTGGATTTGGCAATGATTTTTTGATATGAGACCACAGTTATAGGCAACAAAAGCAAAAATATACAAACGTGACTACATTAAACATGAAAAAGAAAACAATGGAGTGAAAAGTCTACGTTCTGCTGCTAAGTGAAATAAGCCAGTCACAAAAAAGACAAATATTGTATGATTCCACTCATATAAACTATCTCTAGTAGTCGAAATCATAGGAAAATGTGATTGCTTAGGGCTAGGGGTAGCAGATAGACAGAATTAGTGTTTAATGAGTGTAGAGTTTTGCCAGATGTGAACATTGTAGAGATTGGCTACAAAACAAAGTGTGTATACTTAAAACTACCGAATTGTACACTTAACAATAGCTAACACGATGTCATGTTATTTATATTTTTATCACAATGCAAAGGACTGGGGAGCCCACTGAGTCTAGAGCTAGAAATATAGCACAAGTTTGGACAAGTCACCTGTGAGATATGTCACGGTTTCTTTTCAAACCGCCTGCTCAGCTTCTTATTCTCTAATTCCAAGTACCCCCCACTTTCTTCTCCTTCTCTTCTTTCTGGCTACATGCCCAGAAATGTCTCAGCCCCAGCTTACATGCCTTTCCTTATTTGAGAATGGGCTGGCTCTCCAGTCCTGTGTGGATGACCCCTTCCTCCTCTCTCCTGTCTCCCATCACACGCCCACCTCATCTAAGAAAGTTTAAATCTTTAGCCAGTTGAGTCTAGCTTAAATTTTGCGGTCCGACCCCAGCCAACGGGGAAAGGACGGGTGCAGGGGTCGCGTTAGGAATAAAAGTTTTGATTCTTTATTTTTGTTTGTTTGTTTGTTTGTTTGTTTTTTTGAGAGGGAGTCTCGCTCTGCTGCCCGGCCTGGAGTGCAGTGGCCTGATCTCAGCTCACAGCAAGCTCCACCTCCCGGGTTCATGCCATTCTCCTGCCTCAGCCTCCCGAGTAGCTGGGACTACAGGCGCCCGCCATCTCGCCTGGCTACATTTTTGTATTTTTTAGTAGAGACGGGGTTTCACCGTGTTAGCCAGGATGGTCTCGCTCTCCTGACCTCGTGATCCGCCCGTCTCGGCCTCCCAAAGTGCTGGGATTACAGGCTTGAGCCACCGCGCCTGGCATCTGATTCTCCTTTGTTTGGGGTGCTCTCGTGGCAGCCAGCCCTGCTAGAAGCACCCTCCTGTGCAAAAGTAAATGTGCTTTGCTGAGAAATCCTTTGTTTGAGTGCTCGATTTTGTTGTTGTTGTTTTTTGAGACGGAGTCTCGCTCTGCCGCCCAGGCTGGATTGAGCGGCGCCATCTTGGCTCACTGCAAGCTCCGCCTCCCGGGTTCCCGCCATTCTCCTGCCTCCGCCTCCCAAGTAGCTGGGACTTACAGGCGCCGCCACCACGCCGGGCTAGTTTTCTGAATTTTTAGTAGAGACAGGATTTCACCATGTTAGCCAGGATGGTCTCGATCTCCTGACCTCGTGATCCGCCTGCCTTGGCCTCCCAAAGTGCTGGGATTACAGGCGTGAGCCACCACACCTGGTCCGAGCTTTATTTCTAACAGCACCTCTAATTTGTGTTTTACCCTCCCATAGCACAGACTATACTGCATTTTCAGTCTTTTGTTTACAGCTCTCTCACTCTTTTTGAGCTCCTAAAGATTGGTGACTGTCTCCAAGATCTTGAATGGCCATGGGGAATTTAATTTTCAATGAATTCATGCATCATGCACAACTAAAGGAAATACTAAGCAGTTCATAAATGTGTGAAGATCAAAAATTGTTCACACATTAAAATAGTGAACTATGTAAGTTTTTCTTTAAAACGGACTATCGAAAACAAGATATGATCACAGAACCTATCCCTGATTTCTTTAAAGCATTTTCCCACTGATTGGACATTATTACCTAATAATTAAATGAAATGAAAACAAACGAGTCAACACACTTGGGTGATGAACTAGTTGCCACGTGATTTAGAAATGTCAGAATAAAGAGGGTACACAATGTTGAACCACTGAAGGATTTTTAGCAGGCTATAATTAATGATCTGATCAAAGTGTCATTCTGGAATAAATCTGAGCTTGGTGGTGTGTTGAAAAAAGTCAAGGACAGAAAGATCACTTGAAATTTATGACTACAGTTCATGAGAATGACAAGATTTGGGGGAACAGATATTTTAAAATGAGAAATAAACAAGTGCCCTAACAAGGTAGTTTTTAAAAGGCTTAAATGCCAATTACAGATCTCTTATAACTTCCTGGTGAACTGTGATTGAAGCCCTCTGGGAAAGAAAGTTTTTACTTCATTTTTACTTACTCAACAGGACGTAAAGAATTGACAACCTGGCAAAGGAGAGTGGAGGGACTCCAAACATCCCAGCCTGATTTCCACTTCAAGTACTATTTCACTTTTTAACACTAACAACTTTACTCACCAACCATCTCAATACCACTTACATGTCTAAAGTCCACTCCCCTGTGTCTACAGCCTTGATCAAAAGTATGACGGGACTGAAGTTTTCATAAATGATTAGTTGGTGATTGGCTAAGTCACAGAGCCACTAGTCATTACTTATTCCATTTCTAGAGTCTTTATTCCCTGGTTACTTACCACGAAAAATTTGCAAGACCTGCAGTAGAATAGAGAATTCTTTCAAGTTTTAACATCCAAGGGATAAATTTGGTAGAATAACATCATGAATTCTAAAGCTAGTAACCAGCTTCGTATCCCGAAACCAAAGGAATGATTTTAAAAAGCAGAATAATCATAATTTTCAAGTGAGCACCACTTGTCAATGAGACAGTATACTTCTGTATCTAGGTCTCTATTGAAATATATTCTCTGTAGTATCATCCTTTTAGATTTACCTATTATTTGGGAAGAGAGGATATATGAGTGCTCAGATAATGCCAGTTTAATACTTGCTAAATATTTTGCATCCAATGTCTCTATATTTTGGCTCAGAAATCCACTGTGACTCAACAGTTTTCCTTTCTGTAGCATGCTTCTGTTTCCAAAGGCTAGACCTACCTAAATGATATTATATTTAATGAAAGTAAACTTACTCAAAAACTTAAGGATCTACAAAATCCTAAGAGTTGCCTTATGCAGTAAAGCGAGTCCTTGCCTGTCTCAGAACTATGTAGAGTCAATGACTTCCAATTACTCTTAGAATAAATCCTGGGCTAGAACGTATTGCACACTGTGGCTCTTGCCCCCTCTTTTCAACCTTGTTTCTTTCCTTTTCTTCTTTTTCTTCCTTTTCTGATTGCTCACAGCCTTCCTTTTGTTTCACACATGTGCTAGGTTCTTTTCACCTGGGGTCTCTGTATTGATATTTTATTTCAATTACAGCATTTTTTTCTAAGTGATTTATGGCTGACTACTGCTCATTTTCTTTCCAGGGATACTTTTAATCTGAGGTTCTGCTGTCATCTGCACCTCAGAACCCTGCCAATTTGCTTCAAGGTGCTTATAACCTACAACCAGATTTAGGTATTTTCTTTCTAATTGTGCCCCCACCTCAAGAATGTAAATTTGATATTAGCAGAGACCACATTGATCTTGTTGTCTGGTTGTGACTCTACTTACAGGGTCAAGAGGGCAGAGCAGGACATGTGAGTGGAGTGTGCATAATCGGTGGTGCACATAGGGAACCTACAGGACACTTATGGGAAGGGGAATGGAGAAAGGATCACCCTCAGGGGAGATGGGAGGAAGGCCCACCTGCGCTCTGCAAAGGTCATTCCTAATGGAAAACAAACCAAACATCGTCTCCCATGAGGCACAAGGGCAGATGCACACAATGGCAGTTGTCAATTTCCAATGAAACCCTTTCCCACATGGGTAACATTCTAAAATAACAGTAGAGTGAGAAGCAGCAAAATTTGTTTCATGATTGATAATTTTCTGAAGCAATAACCAGGAGTTCAGCTTGTAAGTACATGACGTTACTCATAGGACCTACCTCTTAAATAATTGAGGGAATCGTAAGCGGCTGTCCCGAGAAGTGATTGTAGGATAAGTCCACCCCTGCCCCTGCCTTGTCAAATACATTACAATGGAAACTCCAAAGACTTGCCGAGGACAACTTTATTTCAATCACTTTATTTAGGAAGGACGTCAACTGAAGCATCATGTGATTAGGTAATTGTAGGGAGACCCCTGAAACTATCGCTATGGCATACAAGAGGAAATGCTCCTGATTATTGTAAATACAAAATTGCATGCAGGATTGTGTAAAGACAATGCCAGGTTGGACTGCCAGAATGAGCCAACAGTGCATGCTGTGCTTCCCCCTGCAGACAGCCTGTGAACAGACGTGCAGTCAGGGAGGTTTCACATCACCAAGATTCCTATCCCAGAAAAGCAGATGTTCATAGCTCTGGGAATGGAATGCGACCCTTGTGGAGAGCCTATAAACGGATGCATGAGGGACGCCTGTCCATATGGATAAGATAGGGCTATAAATGCCTTCTCTTGCCACGGCTCTTCTAGGCCTCTTTAGGGTTAAGGAATACTCCCTTCTGAGAATTTCTGGTGTAACTGGTTGTCTAGCTTCACGTCCTGTTTCTAAAGATTGTTTGTGACCAGCTTTTGCTGCAGCTGTTACTGCTGATTAATATCTTGCTAATCATAGGTTATGGAAAGACTGTGTTTCTGTTTTAAGGCTCTGCTAGAAATTACTGATGCACACACTATCTTGTAAATTCTTATCTCTGTATACTGTACTTCTGCATACAGATGTTATGTTAAAGAATTACTTCATCCTCATGTGACCATCTCACCTCATAATCAAATGACCCTAAATCCCCCACTAACCTACCCTCGCCCTCACTAAACTTAATAATAAATGTTGGTATATCCAGTGCATGGGCGGCACTGTGGGACCAGAAGGTGATGACCCTCCTGGACCCAGCTTTCACTATCTTGTGTGTGTCTATTATTTCTCGACCTGCCCATCTGCCTGGGAACAAAGAGAGAGCCCCGTTGCACTGTGGGCTGCTGGATAGATCCCACAATAGGTAATTTATTTTGGACCTGTCCCTTACATTGAGTAATTGTTAAAAGGCCAAAATATCACCAGTAGAAGTAAAGTTTTAATCTGTTATTAGTTTTTTGTGTTACAGTCAACACACAAATAAATATTGAATGCCTAAAATAATATTGTAGAAGTGACTTTACATTCCCAGAAGAGGCTCTGGAAATCTCTGTGATGTAAGACAGAAGCCAGAATTTACACTGTTTTGGATACTTCCATGGTCCTTGGTGCACTGAGAACAGTAGGGATGAGAGAGACATGAATAATCATTGATTGACATTAATGAAAGCAATTTTAATAGGACACAAGAATGCATTATCTGTGGCCAAACTGTGAAGCTGAAGGTGGGTCTTAGGAAAATTGTTTGAAATACATATGTGGAAAAAGATCTTCTGGAGTGATTAATACAGAAATACATGCAGTAAGTGTCTTAACATGAGGTAATTAAGAAGATTACTTCATTACACTATTGGGTGAATGCTGGTTTATACGGTGCTTCCTTTGTTGGAGATAGTAAGCTCTCGTCTCTGAGTGTACAGAATGAAATCTCTGTAAACACACTTGCTATATTGGAGTTCTGCTTTCTCTGTATCTCACATTTCCTGTGATGTTATTCATGCCCACCAAAATTCAAATTGAGAACTCTCCTCAGTAGTGTTAATGTAATATTTAAGTGCCATGAAAGCATGTATTAATAATTTGAATGTGCTTATAAGGATTATTGTAATTATAGGGAGCTAATCCAAGTTATCTACATTCAATTATGGCAACGTCCTGCTAAAAATGTTTAGTATGTTTTATTTCAAAGGACATAGGCATTTTCCAGAATTTTAATCCTCATTTAGATACTTCCTTCTAAGTACCTGTGTTGAGATGAGGAAATGAAATGTAGCTCATACTTAATCACTAAAAACAAGAATTAAGGAAGTATTTTAATGGCACATTTATAAGAAGCATGACTTCACAGTAATATTCTATTGACCAATTTAATCATCAGCATAGCCACCTGCAGAAATTAATTCAGTTAATCATCTTATGTTCCCAACATTATATCAAAAATTGAGACAGAGTCCGGGCACAGTGGCTCAAGCCTGTGATCCCAACACTTTAGGAGGTTGAGGTGGGAAGATGGCTTAAGCTCAGGAACTTGTGACTAGCCTGGGCAACATGGTAAAACCCTGCCTCTATTAAGAATACAAAAAATGATCTGAGTGTGGTGGCATTCACCTTCCATCCCAGCTATTCCAGAGGCTGAGGTGAGAGGATTGCTTGAGGCCAAGAGGTTGAAGCTGCAGTGAGTTGAGATCATGCCACTGCACTCCAGCCTGGGCCACAGAGTGAGATTCTGTCTCAAAAAACAAACAATAAAAATTGAGACATAAAGATCACTTCTATATTTTCTAGAAAAATTTTTAAAAGACTATATTCTCACAAACAACAAGTACCTTTTAGAATACAGAACTAAGAAAGAGGTTCTCTCTCTTAATTACTGTGTTTTCTTTTCAAAAAGATAATTTCAGAACATTTAAAGCTAAATGTAAAGCCTAATAATAGTTATTTTAAAAATCTAGGTGTCTAATATATTTACATCTTTCTCTTTGGTTTGGCTGCCTTTAAAAATTTTTCCGTTAAATATTTGTTTTATTGTACACGCTTTTTTATGTTGCATCAAATACTTAAAGAGAAGGCAGCTTACTACTTTAAAAAAATCTAGATATACTTATTTTTTACATGTTTATGTATTTTTGAGTGAAATTTTATTCACTCATGACATATTTTTTCACCATATATCTAACTACCAATTATATAAAAACATACAAGAATGACTTAATCATGTATAATAAGTTTTGACCTCAGTGCCTTTGAAATAGTAGTACTATATCACAACATTATCTACATACGTTAATAATTGCAAAATATAAAAGTCTGAATCAAATCAGGTATAATAGCAAAATATTTATGTTTAGATGATAATGATAAAAATCATTTGACTAAAGAAAAGTAATACTTTGAACTTTCACCTATACTAAAAATGTAGAAACAATGTCTCAGTTTTACTCCTACCTGGTAAATAAATAGCATCAATTCAAATAATGAAAGAGTTGTTCTATTTGTTTTCTTCCAATTATCTCTTTTTTCCTCATAACCACAAATCACTGATTCAAACTCCTACCTTATTCAGAATATATTGTAAATATGATACTGCAATTTTTCTATCAAGATTTTCTACTTCTACTTCCTTCTTTCCTTTCTTTCATCCCTCCCTCCCTCCCTCCATCTCTCCCTCCTTCCTTCCCTCCCTCCCTTCTTTCCTTCCTTTCTTCCTTTTCTCCCTTCCTGCCTGCCTTCCTTGCCTGCCTGCCTTCCTTTTTTTCCTTCCTTCCTTCCTTTCTTCCCTTTTCTCCCTCCCTCCCTCCCTTCCTTTCCTTTTTTCCTTCCTTCCTTCCTTCCTTTTCTTTTTTTCCTCCCTCCCTCCCTTCCTTCCTGAGGTTGCCTTTGCCATGGCTTTCATGTTTAAGGCCCTGTTCCCTCTGCATAGGGTTCTGTATCTAAGAGCAGAGCTTTAGACGTGGGAGTATGGCTTCCACATTGGACCATGTCTAGTGCTGGGCTACTATTTAAGAAAGAGCAACTTAAATTTGCTTTGCAGGACATCTTAGTATTATATCTTATGGATTCTAAACATATTTGGTTAACTTCACTGAGTTTCCTAGTAATAAATGTGAATTAGGAGAAAAAGTAACCTTTTAAGAAAGGCAGTGAAATAAAAAGCTTACGTAGATAGAATTACTTTGGAGCTATTTTGATTCAGTGGCATACATTAACGCTGAAGAAGCTAGGATAACTGCAGCAGTCTTTTGCTTGAGTTCAAACACACCGATTAGGTTTATAATATTAATTTTGGATAGATGTCATTAGACGAGGTATTGAATGTTTCACTGTCTTGTTAGAAGCTAAATTAGAAATAACTTGGAAAGACAGAAATACTTATAAGCTGAATCATAATCAGAGTCAAATTTAGTAAAAAGGCCTAAAAGTGAAAAATGTGATTAAATAAGCATTATTATATATTAAAATCAAAATAGTTTCTATTGTAAGCAATCTCTAAATGGAAAGCAATTCTTAATTAGAGGGAACCACTCTGCTAATAATTAATCTTTAATGAGAATACACATTAAATTTAACTCTGTAATTTATCGGTGAACATCTGTGAATGTTTTCACAGTTACGATGAAATCCATCACTATGTTAAAGTTATGTGGGAGACAGATAGATAGATTTCATTTTAAAATGAGCATTCAAGAAGAAGAAAAGCTTCTTCACGGTTAACCTAAAAAATATTTTAGTATTCATGTAACTATCCTTGAACTAGGGCAATTTTCAAACCCCTAAGACCCTTAACATTTCTAGAGTAATTTTAAAACCTACTGGAGAAGTTTTCAAATCCTTAAATTGTAAAACCCCGTGAATTAGAACAATGTAAAAATCCCATCCACTTGGGATGCAGAAATCTGCAAAATAAAACATCCCTCCCACTTCAACAATGTAAAAATACTAAACTATAAAATGATAGCTTTTCTTGAACCCATCTGGGAGCTGCGTGGCACCTACCCAGGTGACCTCATTTCCTTTTTTGTCTGTTTGTTTTTTGCCTCTCCTCTCCTCTCCTTTCTCCTCTCCTCTCCTCTCCCCTCCCCTCCTCCTCGTCCTCCTCCTCCTCTTCTTTTCTTTCGTTCTTTCTTTTCCTCCCTCCCTCCCTTTCTTTCTTTCCTTCTTTCCCTCTTTCCCTCTTTCTCTCTTTCTCTCTTTCTCTCTTTCTTTCTTTCTTTCTTTCCTGTCTTCTTTTTTTTCTTTTCTTTTCTTTTCTCTTGACAGGGTCTTGCTCTGTCTCCTAGGCCAGAGTGCAATGGTGCAATCATAGCTGTCTGTAGCCTCAGCCTCCTGGGCTCAAGTGATTGTCCCACGTCAGCTTCCTGAGTAGCTAGGACTACAGGTGAGGCCACCGTGCCTGGCTAATTTTGTAGTTTTTATAGAGATGAGGTTTTGCCACGTTGCCCAGGCTGGTCTTGAATTTCTGGGCTCAAGCAGTCCACTCACCACAGCCTCCCAAAGTGCTTGGATTACAAGCGTAAGTCACCATGCCTGGCTTGGTGACCTCATTTCTAAAGGACAAAGTCCCCCAGAAGAGACAAGACCCACATGCTATGTGTGCGGTGAAACAATGGGGAAATGTGACCAGAAAAGAACCACTTGCTTAACATGTGTCAACTGCTGCAAGTGGAGCCTGGGCCTTGTGTGGCTCTGGACCCAGATGCAAGGGGAGTCTGCCGTTCCATCCACAGGCCTCTATCAGGGGACTATAAGAAAGGCTGGGGGCACAGCTGGAGCCCAGAAAGAGCTCTCCCAGCCTCCAGTGCGGAGGCTCTGTCACGAGAGGGCTTGAAACACCATGCATGTCCCTGAAGCTTTGCTCTTGGGAAACACAAACCTTAAACCACTTCAGAGGAGCAGCAAAACCAACCGTTTGAGGTTCTCATATTATACATCAAGTGACGTAAGACTGTTTGAAGGTAAGCTCTGCTCTATAAAAGGTGTGTTCCAATCTCTAGGAGACCATGACAATATTAAAAAACCTTACCTAGTAAGCCCATAGTAGGGATAACTGGGGCAATAAAAATACTTAATTACACCAAAAGCTGTCAGAGAATGTGGGAAGAAATAATCAAAAAACAGATGGGGTAAATAGAAACACTCCAATCTTGGGGCCCGTGTGTTCGATCCTGTTGTTCCTCCCACCAGCTTCCGCCAGATCAATACTGAGTTCAAAAATAGCCACTGCCACCTTGCTGCCCAGCAGTACGATCCATCCTGTACACCTTGAGGTTAGGCTTTGTAATTTCCAGGATAAACCAATATTATCACTGTTCACACCGTTGCAGTCTAAGATATCTGGATATGTGTTTTGTTTTGGTTTCATTGGTTTTCTTTAGAAGAGAACGCAGAGCAAGAGTGACACCTGTGTTAATTCTCCAATGTCCAGTTAAGTTAAATAATGTGAACAAAGACTAAATGGCTGTAGAATATATTGACAATGCAAAGGTGCTGATCTTTTTGCTTTTACTTGGATTCTGTAAGATCACAGAGAATCTAGATCGCATACATTAAACCAGGCCTTCTGGGAATTGCTTTTGCTATCAATACTATTTTACAGCCCATCTTTCACATATAAGTGTTTGGTGTTTGTTTGAGAAATTTCCACCAGTGCCCATGTGGATGTACTATGGTTAAGGGGGCCTAGTTTTCACTTCTGTATGAGAAAAGAATTCCTGAGATGGAAGTAGATGTAGATAAGCCTTCATGGCACAGGTTTTAGAACCAGGCAAACTTGATCCTCAGTATGGACTCACACGGTCCTTGATTCTCCAGACAGTTTTCAGAGATAACTGGTGTCATCGTTTGTAAAACAGCCATCTGTATGTCACCTTCCTGATGGGGTAGTCTGGATACCTCGCAAGGTGCTCAGTAAATGGTATTTGTAATCAAATGCACTTTTCAGGCCTGCCTCTGCATGCCGTCTGTTTTTAACAGTGTGGCTAGGACACAGGAAGGCTAAATATGCTCTGTGCTATGCTTCTTCATTTGGAAAAACTGAGCAGACTTCACAAATATAGGGCAGTTTTAAGGACAAATAAGTAAAAAACGGTAACAAGTTTAGAGCAAGGCCTGGCACAGAGTAAGTGCCTACTGATTTTTCCATTTTTATTTCACGGACATAAACTCTGCTGAAAAATCTGAATTTAGAGATTTGTAGATTGGCAGTCCATATCTTAAACTAAATGCAAAAATATGTCAACAACTTTAAGATAGCAGAAAAACTTTTGGTGATTTACATCAACAGCCCTTATACCATCTGACGCTAATTGTAGTAAGGTTAATTCCACAAATACGTTCTATAATCTCTATTTCAAATTCTGGCATGAAGAATAAGAACAGAGAAATGAGTTCCTTTTAATACTCGAATGGCATAAACGATCAGAATGGTGTTAGCATCAAAAACAACCACTTGAAAAAGAAAATAAATAAAAATGGAGCATTATGTTTAGCCCAATTAAAAAAATACATTAAAAAATTAAACAAAAGTTTGGATTCTCAAAGTTTATCTGAATGAGAAACATGTTAGTCTCTCTTTTTAAATGAATGATATTGTCTAAGAAGAAAGAGAAATGTAGATAATTATATTGATGGGGCTGAAGCCCAGGTAAGTGCATATCTCACTGTATATAATAATAAGCATAGATGAATTATTTCACTAGCACTTCTTTGCAAGACAAATGAATAAAAGCCCAGATGCTACAGGATAACTTTGAGAATAAGAGCATTCATCAGTACTAACTCCTCCGAAACTATTAGTGAATTTTTAAATACTATCATAAATAAGGCTTATGTTTTTCTATCTACAGAGATTCACAAAGTATATCAAAGTAGCCGATTTTTCCAGACACATCCTACGTAAGTAACATCCACAGGATCATTTTACACTGTCACTGAAGTAGTCCTATTCACATAAACTGAGATAAACTTGCATACAAATGCCCATAATAAGCAGGAAAATTTAACCGGAATGTGAAACAACCCTGTGGTTTGTGCCTGGCGTAGAATATTTATCATCAGCTGGAAATCTGGCCTTTCAAAAATATGCATGCATTTACATCCTCGCAAACGGTTTATCTCAATTCAAAAGATCACTTATTAAAGCTTATCCATGTATTTGCTTATTTGCAACTGCTTATTAAAGGAGATGAATATCAACGTTAAACATTTTTAGTCCTTGAAAACAGGTCCTAAAATAAACCTTACTCATTGGAAATTCTTTTATTTTTTTATTATTATTATTATTTTTTGAGACGGAGTCTGGCTCTGTCGCCTGGGCTGGAGTGCAGTGGCCGGATCTTAGCTCACTGCAAGCTCCGCCTTCTGGGTTCCTGCCATTCTCCTGCCTCAGCCTCCCGAGTAGCTGGGACTACAGGCACCGCCACCACGCCCGGCTAATTTTTTGTATTTTTTAGTAGAGACGGGGTTTCACCGGGTTAGCCAGGATGGTCTTGATCTCCTGACCTCATGATTCGCCCGTCTCGGCCTCCCAAAGTGCTGGGAGTACAGGCTTGAGCCACCACGCCCGGCCCTCATTGGAAATTCTTATTTCGCTTTTACAAGGTTTACCTACATAATCAAACGCCAAAAAAGATTTGTGAATTTGACCATTGTCATTCCATTTATCAGACTATTAACTCAGTCTCACATCCATCTCTAAAAGGTTAGAGTCTACTGCGCAATGCCTTCTTCCAATTAAAATGAATAATACGCAAATGCAGGCACCCGAGCAGCAGCTCTCTCCTGGTTCTTACTTTAACTGCCTTTGAGACTAGAAATAGAAGAGGCTTATGACCATAATCTAGGCAGAAAGTAGGATTGTCCATGTTTTGGGGATGCTAATATAGAGTATTTTTTAATAACTCATAAAAACTAGTAATATTACAATGGTTCATTTTTGTGCTTTTTAATGCAAACAACCTGAAATTATAGCAGTTGTTGTATCTAATCACTCCAGATTCAGACTTACACATTTACCCATTAATTTGTCTCTTGTAATATATATTTCTTTTTGTTTGTTTGTTTTTAAAACAGAGTGTCGCTCTGTCACCCAGGCTGGAGTGCAGTGGGGCAATCTTGGCTCACTGCAACCTCTGCCTCCCAGGTTCAAGTGATTCTCCTGCCTCAGCCTCTTAGATAGCTGGGATTACAGGTGCCCGTCACCATGCCCGGTTAATTTTTTGTTTTGTATTAGTATTATTATTATTTTTTTTTAGTAGAGATGGGGTTTCTCCATGTTGGACAGGCTGGTCTTGAACACCTGATCTCTGGTGATCCGTCCACCTCTGCCTCCCAACATGCTGGGATTATAGGCATGAGCCACCACATCTGGCTTATGTATTTTATAGAGACAGTTTTCATAAGACTCAATTTCATGCAAGTCTTACACAGTTATAGAACAATAATATTTCAATGTTTAATAAGAGCATGATTTATTTTTTCTTTAAAAAATGACTCAGTGTAACAGTGAAAGCTGTATGCAGAAAGAGTTGACCTTACTTTTGTATTCCAGGTGGAAACCAGCAGCTGCCACACTAATGTCAGATTGGAAATGCAGGTAGAGTTGGTTGGAAGTACTGTTCAGCAGTGCTGGTACCGTGGTGCCTATAAGAAACAATGCAGATAGAATTTTAACACTACAAAAACATTCACTTTTCTAAATATAAAATACATGAGGATACTTATTAGGCTTACAAATCTCTATAGTTTGTCTGATTGCCACATATTTAATCTGAGTATTGGTTTTATTATGTATTCAGCCATTCTAGTTTTCTAGATATAGTAAAAAGCCATTGTCTGCTCTGACCTGCTCAAGTCGATGTGACACCTTTCTCTTGTGCTTTCTATTGTACCAGGAGGGTTTGTTTTGCATTGTTTTATCCATGTAATCTTCTGCTTATTAAATTTAGTTTTTTACTTGACATGAGCAGAGAGGACAGAAAAGTTCAACAGCCAAGTGTAATGAGGGTTGGAGGAGCAGTTGGACCAGGTGGATACTGATCTGAGATATCCTTCAGAAGATGTTGCTTTTGACCACGTATATATGCTCTTCCTGACCCCCTACGTGACTCATGCTGAGTGACGTTCCCCCTGGATCTGTTGATGATTTCAACTAAAGATGCATGAAAAGGAATATACAGGGCTATTTTGACACAGTGTTTTCTTTACTTAAAATGTTCTAGCCTGCATCACAGTAACTAACCGATTGGAAAGGGCGATACAGGTACCGAGGACCAGGGTAAGAAAGAAGCAATGATGTTGGCAGGTGCTGAGGAAGAAAAAATCGTTCATCACTCAGAAGTTTGAGACATTTTGGTGGAATGTATCATAATATGGAAAAATAACAGACAAGTTTAAGTCTCTTTTTCCTGATGTGTGTATGTTCAATACTCTAGTAAAATCATTCTCTAAATTAGAAGTGTATACATACTTGATGTCAAAGAAATATCCATTGTGTAAAACTCACCACAGTGTAGACAAATTATTCAAGTGAGCTACGTTGAGCATAGTACTGGTGTAAAGGGAGAAGTGATAATTTAAATAACAAAGCAAAGAAATAAGTTGATAATTATTCAAAACAGAAGAACATTATTGAAAAGATAAGACTGCCTATCATCCTTAGCTCACCACTTAAACGATCCAATACTCCCCAACAGATTTTATTTTATTTTTTAGATGGAGTCTCACTCTGTCACCCAGACTGGAGTATATTGTTGCCATCTTGGCTCACTGGCACCTCCACCTCCAGGTTCAAGTGATTCTCCTGCCTCAGCTTCCCGAGTAGCTGAGATTACAGGCATGCTCCACCATGTCCTGCTAAGTATTGTATTTTTAGTAGAGATGGGGTTTCACCATGTTAGCCAGGCTGGTCTCACACTCCTGACCTCAAGTGATCTGCTCACCTCGGCCTCCCAAAGTGCTGGGATTACAGGTGTGAGCCACTGCGCCCGGTCCCCTAGAGATTTGATCAGACCAATGACCCCAGGCAAGGACTCTGACTGTCTCTTTATAAGAGGCTTTAAAAAAAAATTTTTTTTAAATTTTTAGTAGAGATGGAGTTTCATCGTGTTAGCCTGGATGGTCTCGATCTCCTGACTTTGTGATCCACCTGCCTCAGCCTCCCAAAGTGCTGGAATTACTTTGAACCACCGCGCCCAGCCTATAAGAGGCTTTTTAAACTCTATGTGTGTCAAACTTAATGACTAATCTATCTATCCCTGAAACATCACGTAGGTCTCTAATTTTTCTTAACACTACCATCGGCATTCATCCACGTCATCACATTCAAAGCTTCCTCCTTCTCCATGACCCCAAACTGCTCTCCAATCAGTCATCAGGCCCTAACTGGCGTGCTCTCCAAATATTTTCCCAAGTTATTTCACTTATTTCATATTATCTTCACAACAATCACCCCAGGGCAGGCAGCCTTATGTTAACCAGAATTAGTGCAATAATCTTCTAACTTGTTTTTTTGAGCCTGATCTTTTCCTAATTCAATGCATTTTCCATTCAGCAGTCAGAAGGCACTTTACAAATGTATATATGATGAGACATGTTAAAATTCTCATAGATTCCTCATCATCTTAGGAACAAATTTCACACTCCTTGATTTGGCTCCAAGACCCTGCGTGATCTGACTGCTGCTTGCTTTTCTAGCTTCTTATCATTACTTGGTTTTTCAGAATCATTTTTTCTTGCTTCAATATGCTCCATATCATAGTCCTGGGATGTTCATTCCTTCTTCTTTTGATTCACTTTGACTTTCCTATTTCTAGTCATTCAAATATAACCACTTATTTCCCAAACTAAGTCACTCACTCATTCGATAAACATGGGTTTATCAGCCAGATAAACTACTAACCCTTTTTCCAAACATACTAGTTGTTCTCCAACTTCGTGCAAAGCAGAACCTTCCCTGATTACGACAGAGCCTCAAAGACTTGAAACTCATCAAATCATTAAAGGCAATGAGCAGACCACTGGTGCCATGCCAAATATGACTGTTACAGCTTTAACCTGTCTTCCGTTCTGCTCTTACCACGTTCATCTCCTGCCTGGGCTAACGAAATAGCCATCAACTGAGCTTCAGAATGGATATTTGCCTTCTTCTTATGCATTTGTTCTGCACACAAAATAATCTGCTTACAATTAAGTAACACTTGCACATTTTATTTCTATACATGGGTATAAGATGTGTCTTTTAATGAAACTGTAGGTCAACTTGATCTATACTATGCTTTGAGAACTCATCCTATGGAGATGGGGAAATGTAATCTTTACCATGGCTGGGGATTCCTTTCCTGCCCCAGGATAGCCAATAGTCTCAGACTTTCAGGTCCCTGACTCCTTACTTCACATAAGCTCATTCTCCAACCTCACCCGGACCCTTGAATTTTAGCAGTTTCATGTTGTTGTGCACACCTTTGAAAGAATGCTCTTTGACAAGTCCCTGGTCCAAAATCTAGCCTAAGTGCATCAGGCTACCACTTTGTTTTCAAGGCCCAGTCACATCCTTGTGGTCCTGCAAGGAATTCAATGATATCTTAATTTCCTAGAGGACACCCAGGTCTGGGAAGGGCCATCACTGTCCTCTTGTCAGTCACTTCAGCTCCTTCAAAATCCGCCTTCACCACCTTCAACATCCGCCTTCACTACCATCCTCTCTGCTTTCCAAAGCTGAGCCCTTTGAAAGACTCACTCCAGGAGGGGGTCCACCCACAGGTATGAACACCTGTTGCTTTTAGACCCAAGGTATGAACACCTGGCTCTCTCCTGGAACGAAGCTGGGAAAAATACCAGTGGAATGAGATGAAATAAGGTCCCAGTAAAATACACTGCTACAAATGCAAAGGCAGTTTTTGTCAGGTATAATCTGATGACACGGTAAGTACTTCTTCTTGGTCTTGGGCTAACAAACAGAACCTTCTGCTGGGCTTACAAAGGTTCGCCATAGTTTAAACATGTGCCTTAAGGAGTAAACTTTGGCCAATCAGTACCGAAGCTGCTACCACAGTGTGTCGGAAGAAAAACAGCGAGAAAGCAGAGAAAAGAGAACTCCACACGTTCTCCTTATTAACGGCATGCATGTGTGTTTGTGTGTGTGCACACTCTTAGAGCCTTTTGAAGGTAGAGTTCCTGCTTGAGATTTGGGGTCTGTTCCTCCATCGGTTTTCCCTGGCTGTCAACATGGGTATTTTCTCTGGGAGGTGGGGTCATTTTAAGCCTGAATCCTTAGTGCGTAATTCACTGTAAGAACACTGTGTGTGTTGAATGAGAAACACTTATGAAGTGTTTGCTGATATAACTCTTTTGCTTTTTGACCTTGATTTGATAGACAGGCAGAGAGATAAGTAGACAGACAATAGACAGATACATACATAATATTTTAACTAAAAAGTCATGGGGTAACAAACTATAAACCTCTCCTTGCTAATCACCTCAAATATGTTGAAGAGAAGTTACTGTAAACTATGTAACAGGTAATGGAGGAAAGATGAGGGGTGGTTGCCAAGCGGATAACCTGGTGTGTCTCCAAAGAGAAAATTAATCTGCCTAAACTACACCTTCTCTCCTTTCCACAGCCTCTATAAGAAGCGAAGTGTTGGTTGTGCAACTGAAAACAGGGCACACCCAAAGCCTTGGGGAGAGACCAGTGAGGGAGGAGGAAGGAAGCAAGAAGTGGAAGGAGTGTCAGCTGCACCTGCTCACTGGCCCGACTCAGCCCTTTTTACTATGAAGAAAAGGGGCATCCACTAAAGCACTGATTTTTTTACCCATTTTATTCAATTTCCATGATGTTTGTTGTCCTCTCACTATTGCATTACTTTTGTATTTTTGGACAATATTTGTAGAAAGAACACTATATTACTATAGATCTAACTAATTTATCCAAATACATTTTCATTATATCTTCTGCACTACTTTTTGACTGTTTTTACCTGTTATTTGGTATAATCAGTTACTTTTTCCACTCCATTAAATCAATTTAACTAACTATAAATCCTTTTAAAAACCATGTTTCTTCTCCACTTTCCACCTACCGATGACAGGAGCATCAGCTCAGTTTCACTTCTCATACAGCGTTTCACGCTTGGTACAGTTTTTTCAATTGTACCCTCATTGGGATGTGAGACTCCAGCTTTTACATTTTAACATTTATTTAATGCCCTCCAGCCCCTAGCATAGTCATCTCCCATGCAGGTATTCCATACACAGTGTTTGACTTTTTTTTTTTTTTTTTGAGACGGAGTCTCACTGTCACCAGGCTGGAGTGCAGTGGCGTGATCTTGGCTCACTGTAACCTCTGACTCCCTAGTTCAAGTGATTCTCTTGCCTCAGCCTCCTGAGTAGCTGGGATTACAGGCATGTGCCACCACACCCAGCTAATTTTTGTATTTTTAGTAGAGATGGGGTTGCACCATGTTAGCCAGGATGGTCTCGATCTCCTGACCTTGTGATCTGCCCACCTCGGCCTCCCAAAATTCTGGGATTACAGGCTTGAGCCACCGCGCCCGGCCTGTTTGACTTTTTTGTTCATCTTCTCTGAACGTATTACAGTGGTATCAGAGAAATCTGTTTCTTGTTTTAAAAAATTTTCTGTAAGTTATTGGGGTACCGGTAGTTTATTCGGTTACACAAATACTCTTTAGTGGTGATTTGTGAGATGTTGGTGCGCCCATCACCCAAGCAGTAGACGCTGCACCATATTTATCGTCTTCTATCACTCACCCCCCTCCCACTCTTCCCCCCAATTCCCGAAAGTCCATTATATCATTCTTATGCCTTTTCGTCCTCATAGCTTAGCTCTCACATGTCTGTGAGAACGTACAATGTTTGGAGAAAAGCCTACTTTGAGAAAAGCCTACTTCTGATGCCACTTACTCTGCCACCCCTAGCCACTGAAAATGCTGTGGTATGCTCCAGTTCTATAAAGGAAAGGTGATCACAAGTCTCTTGTGTGTGAGTAACAAGTGCACTGTGCATTTGAAAGTGCTTTGTGAATCCTCGGGCCCCTCTAACAGTGATTGTTAATTCAGCAAGCAGGTCCGTGAATGACAGCCCTGTTTGCACTCCTGTTATGAAAAACAATCATTTGCTATCCTGTGAGTAGTGTGGGATCTTGGTGCCCTGGTGGCACACAGGAGAAGCGGTAACGTACCAGCCAGGGGAGGCTAGGAGCACGATGCTGCGCTGGGCACCCAGGCACAGCTGCAGAGGGCACTTTCCTGCAGCAGCTTCCACACTAGGATCTCAGAACAGCCTATAAGAAGCAGCTTATGCCCCTGCACAAAATGCAACAGAGTGATTTTTTTAAAATGGTGCCATAGGCAGAATGTTTTTGATCATATAGTTTTACTGTGGCCTGGATAGAACAATATATAACAAAGGAAAAAGAAACTGTATGATAGTCCCTGAAGATTCTCCTCTCAGCACGGTGATATTTACCTCTCTTTAATATTGTCAGCCACAAAGTTGTATTTATTTTGTTCTATTTTATTCATTTATAATTTATAACCTGTCTATTTCCAAAAAATGATGTTAAGTGGCTTGCGATAAAAGACCTACATACGTATGTTTGTCCAAATAGAAATAAAACACTAAAACATTGAATGATGGACATCAATTATTTTTTCTGAAATACGTACCTCTTACAACTACTCACTCTTGTTTGTATTCAATAACTAACTTTGTAAATGGTTTAATATCTCCTTTATAAACATTTTTAAAATATTGTAATTACAAAAAAAGTTTAAATGTTGATAATGCTTTAACACATTCAAACTTTATGGCTGACTTGTCATTTCTCCATATAAAATGTTTTTAAAAAAATCATTCTAAACTTCAGAAAGAAACAATTTCTAACTTACAGAAAAGTTGCAAGTGTAGCATAGTAAAACTGAAACATCTACTATCTCTCTATAGATAGAATTGTTAAGTCTATCTCTATATGTGTATTGTAAAATTATTTTATTCTAAATGATTTATGGGCAAGTTACAAGCACGATGACTCATTTCTCATAAAAATCCAGTGTCCACTTTTTTAAAACAAAACAGTTCTCTAAATCAAAAACGTAACACAGATACGACATGTCATCCGCTGACCTCCTTTAAATTCCATCCATCTGCCCTCAGGGCTTGCAGAGGACAAGACTCTACTGGAATCACTCAGGGCATCTTGTGTTAAACCTTCTGTTTTCTTTAGTCTAGAAGAGTTCCTGGTCTTTCACTTTTGAAAAAAAACATAAGCAAGTTCTTTTGTGGGATTATTTTTATTTTAAGTTGCGTTTGTCTGATGCTCTGTATGATTATATGAGGCCATGCATTTGGGGTGAGAATACAAAGTGGAGTGCTGCATTCTTCCGAGGGTTTCTTACTGCTGAGCTCCCCGTGATGGGAGGGGGCCGGCCCCATGCAGGCTCACAGATGCCGATTCCAGCATCGCTTCCCGACGCCGCTCAGCAGGACTGTGCATTCATATCAACCGCTTGCCATCAGCTGTGGTTGGAATATGTATGCCACAGCTATTGCAACGTGACACAATAATTCGAACTGCTGCTGCTGCTCCTTCTTCCCTCTTCCTTCTTCCTCCTTCTTCCTTCCCCCTTCCCCCTTCTCCTTCTTTTCTTTGTTTTTGAGAGTAAGTTTCTCAGTATACCAATGCATACAACAGCCCATTCTTGACGATCTTGTGGGACTTGGTGAGAGAGGTGTCTGTAAAACCCCTCCAGGCTGAAGGCACCTTTTCACTCCTTGTCAGGACTTAGGATTCACAGCGGAGAGGCACGAGGATGATGAGAGTCCTGTTTCTCATCAACACGTCACCCACTAACTTGATGTGCCCTGACATTCCAGCCTGAGCCCATCATGAAAAGGCCTGCCGGACAATGACATTCACCCTTCTCCACCTACGAGCTGGCATTCTGCAGCCATGGAAAGCTTTAATTTTCATTCATTTTATGAGTTCATTAATCTAATTTTGTCAGTATAAAGTTACAAATTTCTACGTTTGGTGGTGTTGCTGTTGTTTTAGAGACAGGTCTCCCTCTGTCACTCAGGCCGGAGTGCAGTGGTGCCTTCACAGCTCACTGCAGCCTTGAACTCTTGGGCTCAAGCCATTCTCCCACCTCAGCCTCCTGAGTAGCTGGGACTACAGATGCACACCACCAGACCTGGCTCATTTTTTTCTGATTTTTGTAGAGATGAGGTCTTGCTATGTTGCTGAGACTGGTCTCAAACTTCTGGCTTCAAGTCATCCTTCCACCTTGGCTTCCCAAAGTGCTGGGATCATACGCGTGAGCCGCCATGCCAGGTCATAGAGGTCTATTTCATACAAAATGGTTTGTCTTGATGCATTCCTACCACAGCTTTGTAGTCAGTATTTCTCCAAGAAATGCTGTTTCCTTTAATGGGAGAATGGTGTTTAGAGGGGTAGTTAGAAAGCAGAATTTGGGTGCTACTGGGCTGTTGTTTATACCTCTCAAAAGACAGAGGAAGAAAATAAAATATGTACATACACACTATATTTATGTCTATAGCTTTATATATATATACTAAAACCATGCGTTCACCCCAATATCCCTAATTCAAACCATGCATTCACCCCAATATCCCTAACTCAAATCCAACGCAAACAGGCCCATCCTAGCCTTCGCCATTTCCATTTTCACATTCATTCTACCCCTGACAACATGAACAGGAACTGTGAGCAAATCCTGTTTGTGTGCAAAGAGCTACTTATTCCTCACACTTCCAGATGCCTGGCCCAGAGTGAAGAAAGAAAAGATGCACAGCCAGAAGGAAAAGGAAGTTCTGCTTTCTAAATTGGAACAAATGCCACGTAGCCCTCAAAAGAAAAGGAGGCTGGGCTTTGGAAAACTTGTGTGGGATGAACACACGAAACCTGAGGCCAGTGTTTGCTTTGCTATTTTCTTCATTAGATCTTGGGCCGTATGACTTGTAGTACACAGAAAGGGAGTGACGTATTGAGAGAGAACAGTAGAACTATAAAGTTGACCTCCAAAAATTGCGAACCAAAAGGTTGCAGAGGCAAAGAAGGATGGAAGGCCCTCTTAGATACCTGGTCTCAGTTGAAACATAAGGAAAGAGAACAACAGGGTCTGCTTGGACTGTTATTAGGAGAACAGAGACAAAATAGAGACTAGAAATCATGATTTTAGGCCAGGCACAGTGGCTCATGCCTATAATCCCAGCACTTTGGGAGGCAGAGGCAAGTGGATCACCTGAGGTCAGGAGTTCGAGACCAGCCTGACCAACATGAAGAAACCCTGTCTCTACTAAAAACACAAAATTAGCTGGGCGTGGCGGCACATGCCTGTAACACCAGCTACTTGGGAGGCTGAAGCAGGAGAATCACTTGAACCCGGGAGGCAGAGGTTGCAGTGAGCTGAGATCATGCCATTGTACTCCAACTTGGGCAACAAGAGCGAAACTCCATCTCATTAAAAAAATCTAAAAGATATATAATAAATAATATATAAATGTAATATATATTATATATTAATATATATTATACATTAATATATTATATAATAATATACAAATAAATAATAAAAATACATATGTATATATTTATATATTTTTCATATATTATACTCATATGACATATATGTTCTTATATTATAGATTATATATGTCATATGTCATATATATTATATAATATACACAATATTATGTTATATATATTATATATTTATAATATAATATATTATATATGTTATATATTATCTATTTATAATATATGTTATATAATATATTATATATTTATTACATATGTTAAATATTATATATTATAAATTTATTATAATCTATATATTATAATAGATGTCATATATTATATATAATCTATATATTATATGACATATATTATTATAATCATATAAAATGTGTATATATAATATATATGTGATTATGTATGTGATTATAATGATTTACTCAGTGACTGAGTAAAGGCAATCTTTAGACACACAACTAGATGGGCCTACCATCCCTTCATTCTGGTTGGCCCTCACCAGCCAGAGCACTCATTCCTCTTCACTTGGGGAGGAGCAAGTGAAAGCTAGAGGGGCCAGATGTTTTCAGACTAAACTGCGCAGGAGAGACACAGAGCATGAGTGTTCCCTTCTCTACTGCCCCTTCAGAATATCGACCGTTATATGGTGCATCAGAGTTAAATTAGGACGTCTTCTTGATTATTCTTTCTGAGCGAACATACAAATGGACTTGATATTCACAAGGGCCACAGCCCTAAAGAAAAACATTCCTAATGTGTGAACATGGTTCTTCTCATATTTTCCCCACAATATGCATAGGGGACAAGGACAGAAAGCAGCTGAGATGAGGATGATTGGTGGTTTATGAGGCTCATTCACAAGAAAACCATTGTCCTAAAACGTGAAAACATCTTAGAATAACTATAAACCACTCCTATATCAGACATCTCCACAGCCTCTCAAAAATACATAAATGCCTAAATGTTAAACTGTGAAAAGTGAGTAGTCTCTTTAACTTCAGAACACATACACTTGCAATATTGTACCCAGATGTATATTCTTTAATAAAATTAATTTTAGATATAAAAAATTCAATTTAAGTGAATATGAAAACATTTTATCAGCCTGACTCTCTTAATTTATAGACTTATTATAGAAAACAATGGTATTTTATGCTTTTAGACTTAATCACATTATTTTAAACTGGATATACATCTTCATATAATAGTCACTAAATTTTTTTATTTGATAGTAGGGTTATTGTTCATTCATATTTTATTTAACTTAGTTTTCTAAAACATTTACATCTTTGCACTTTTTACTAAGGAAACTGAAAGCAACAAGCTCAATATTTCATAATTGTTTGTATGAGACAATTTTTTTTTTTAAAGATAGAGTCTCACTCCGTTGCCCACGCTGGAGTACAGTGGCAGGATCTTGGGCTCACTGCAGCCTCTGCCTCCTGGGTTCAAGCAATTCTCCCACCTCAGCCTCCTGAGTAGCTGGGACCACAGGTGCGTGCTTGGCCAGCTTAAAAAACAAATCTTTTGTAGAGATGGTGTTTTGTTATGTTGCCCAGGCTGGTCTCAAACTCCTGGGCTCAAGCAATTCTCCCACTTTGGCCTTGTAAAGTGCTGGGATTTCAGACATGAGCCACCACAATCATGTAAGCCAACATGTATCCTAAAATATTGTGATGAAAATCAAATATTATGAGAAAAGATTAAAAGGTTATAAGGCTAACACCGGTATTTTAACCTGTATTTTCTCGGTATTTTATCGTAAGTATTTTTATCCCTTGTATATGTTACATCTCAGAAATATGAAAAAGGCAAAAAATAAATAGTATAAATTCTGCTCACATCATTGATATATTAGTTATTATGTGACAAAGAATTGTTCTGGTCTTTGTCCCTGATATCCAGGAGGTAAACTCTAAGCCCTTGGTATTTCCCAGGTGGCAGGAGTGCCTTCGTGGTCCATGGAGGAGCTTCTCACACCACACTGTGGTGATTGTGATGATGATTATGATTATGGTAACTCAGGAAGGGGGCTGGGCAAGCTGGAAAGATCAATAATAGGATTAGACGGTCGAGGCATTGAGCCATGTGATGTCAGCGCAACCTCCCAATCTCTGGGCAGGGAAGGGAGCTGCAGGCTAAGTTCAGCCCTGTAGCCAATAATTCAATCAACCTTGCCTGTGTCAGCAAAACCCTACAAACACTCTGGCACCGAAGCTCAGGTGGTGATGCACTTTGAAGTGCTGGAAGTCCTGAGGACACAGACGCTTCCTGTTTGGGACCTTCCCAGATGTCACCCTATGAGTCTCTTCATCTGGCCAGTCCTGGTTTGTCTCCTTTGTAATATAATCTTAATCATATGTATAAGTCCGTCGCCTTCTCAAGTTCTGCGAGGTACTCTAGGGAACTGTCAAGAACTGAAGGGACCACGGAGCCCCTAAATTGGTAGCCAGTTGGTGAGCGTGCAGGTGTCCTCGGTGACCCCAGGGCTTGCAGCTGATGTCAGAGGGGAGTCCTGTCGAGAAGCATGAAGTGCATGAACTCCGTGCTAACTCCAGAAGTTAGTGTCAGAATTGCATTGCAGTGGTGTTGATTTCAAACATAGTTTTTCAAATTTTCTCCTGGCCAACTCCAAAAACTGAAGTTCATAAGAAGGAGATTGTTGTTATTTTTCACGCATACAGAGGCAATGTGGTCACTTCTTTTTTTCATGATTATTAGTAAGGCTAACGTTGGCTAATCCAACATGCAGCTGTTTTAATTTTGCCATCTCCTGCTTTCTGCTGGTAATGCTTGCATTTGTGTATAAAATGTGTTCTGTCACAGATCCATGACTGAGAACATTAGGTTAAAAACTTAATTCAATATTAAATACTCTCTTTTGAAAAATTAGCCTATTTCTAATTTAATTAGGATATATGAAATTATTACACATCTGAAGCTAAGCTCACTTGTGATAGTTACTCAAGGGAAGGCTTAATATGAGGTTGCTGTACAGCAGTTGATAAATCCAAATATATGTGAATGATAAGATTTGATCCTCAGATAAAAAGTGGCAAAACACTTTTAAGCAGATTTTACCAATTGAATTCATAGACTGTGCGGTAGGTGCTAGGAATTGTGGGTGACACTCAGAGATTAATATAGATTCTGAAGAAACTTAAATCTCTAGAAAATAAAAGAACACTTTACTTAAAAATGACCAACCCCATTCAATATTTGAGCGTAGAGTACAGAAATGGACACAGACTGCGTGGCTCCTGTGACCTGAAGGATCATCCTCTCTCTCTTTCACTGATTTGTCTAGCTATATTTTACTCATCTGTTAAGATATTTTAATTTTTCCCAGGTAGTTTTTTTTCTCTTAAATCTTAAAAAAAGTGTGACTTTGTTTCCCTCCTATAACACCCCATCACCTGCCTGTAATGCTGTCTACTTACCAAATATGATTTATATAATTACATTAAATGTTGGCATCTGTGTAGATTTTAACTGGTGGTGTTGTTGATGTTTTTTAATGACAGAGGTCTTATCTTTTATTCCTAACAACAAACACAGTGCCTGGTATCTAGCAGGTGCTTTAAGAGATCACATGCTAAGCTCAACTATTGCAAGAGCTATGTGCTCAGGGGAAGAAAGGGGCTTCCTAGTGGAGATGGGCCTTGAGTTCTAGCTTTTAAGGACAGTAATGGGTTATTTGAAATAAAAGTCCCTGAAAGTATAAATAGTACCCAGACAGACAAACATGGATCATGAGTGACAAATAACAATAAGATGGTAGGTTGACATTTTATTGCCCAACACCTTAAATGACCATGCCCAAATAAAAATAGGGTGTTATTTGCTGAGAACCAGAGATAAGATCTTTGAACCATTTGAAGTGATAAAATGGAAGTTGTATTAGACATTGTGAATGGCCCGTACACTATCTATTTTCTTTATTTTTTTAACCTGTTGAGTAAAAGTAGAATGGAAATGTTTAGGGAAGAAATATTTACAGTTAACAAAAATATATACATATATATTCCAGCCTCCCTTTGCAGTAGAGATAAACAACGGACAGAATTCAGATCAATGGGATAGAAGGAGTCAGCTGCTGCAAGCAAGAAGGCACTCATGGAAAATATTACTTTTTCTGTGTCATCTTGGACAATTATCTAGTACCTAATCTTTGTTCTTCATTGGTAAGAGAGAGATAACAATAATCCCTTAGAACTTAGTTGGTGCTGTCATATTGGCTAGTTTTTGTAATTTTAGTAGAGACGGGATTTTGCCATGTTGGCCAGGCTGGTTGCGAACTCCTGACCTCAGGGGATCCGCCTGCCTCGGCCTCCCAAAGTGCTGGGATTACAGGCGTGAGCCACCGCGCCTGACTCTATTCAAGACAAAATTAAGCATTCATGTTAACACACATTCATAATGGAGCAAAGTAAAGGCTCAGGAACTGTGGGCGACTGTAAGGACAGTGGTGATCAGGGTCAGTGATGACCAGGGTGATAATGGCAATATTGATCATCATCACTTCTCTTCCGTTCATGAAGTTTGAGTCCTAATGCTATTACACAAAGTGAAAGAGGGAGGTGTTATGCATCTGGAGGCAGGATACTGTTAAACGAAAGTGAAATTGAGATCCGAATGACGCACCAGGGCAATGGGAAGAAAAGACCTGCAGGGCATTTGGAAAGCAGAATCTTCAAGGCGGGCACATTCGTGAGAGTCGGAGGCGCAAGGAAGAGTAAGAGAGGGTGGACTTGTAGTGGACTACAGTTTCATCTCTGGCTGCATATGAGTAGAGTAGAATCTCAGGACTAGCTGAGCCCACATGCTCAGTGTAATATTCCCAGACTGCTTAATGTCAGGCTGTGCATTTGAAGAGGTGAGAACTGTTTCCTAACCTCTGCCTCTTCGCTGCCTCACATTATTATTCCTGGCTTCTGCTGCCAGCCTGAGAACCTGCCACACGTCAAAGCTGTGCTGCCTGACACTTTGAGATCGATCTCCTGCTCGTGGAGAACACAGCCTTCTTTTTTCTCACCTGTTTCTCGATGGTCTTACTCTAAGACTTTCAGCACTAGAGCAATGCTTATGCAGACAGAAGAGTTGTGTAGAAAATGTCTACGTGGAGTGTTTGTTGTTATTTAGGTTGTTTTCTTGGTGTTTGCAGATTTTGAGTCACAAAGGTGAGGAAATTGATTCCATCTTACCTGAGAAGCTTCCCAGTCTGGGTGCGGTCACGTCCCCACCGTCGTGGATCTCAAGGGAGTCCCAGTTTTGTTCCGTGGCAAAACTGATCACTTGGATCTACCAAACCATAACATTTAGTTAATATTGATTTTTGGCTTAACATAATTAGTCTAATTAGATGGGGTATTGGGGTTTTTCATGATTAAGGTGTATATATAGCTATATACCTATACCTGTATATATACTTATATATACATCTTAATCATGCCTCCAATACCATAATATTATATATACATAAATGAAAATCTATCTATCTATCTATCTGGCAAAATTTAAAAAACAAACCATGAAAGAACAATTTATTTTTCGTTTCTTTTTTCTTTTTTTTTTTTTTTTGAGATGTAGTCTTGCTCTGTCACTCAGGCTTGAGTGCAATGGCATGATCTTGGCTCACTGCAACCTCTGCCTCCTGGGTTCAAGCAATTCCCCTACCTCAGCCTCCCTAGTAACTGGGATTATAGGCGTATACCACTGTGCCCGGCTAACTTTTGTATTTTTAGTAGAGATAGGGTTTCACCATGTTGGCCAGGCTAATCTCGAACTCCTGATCTCAAGTGATCTGACTGTCTTGGCCTCCCAAAATGTGGGGATTACAGGCATGAGCCACTGTACCTGGTCAAGAGAACAATTTCTACAAATGGTATTTTTGATAGTTTTTATTCTAAAAAATTATATTTATTCAAAATATAGAAACATGATTAGAAATATTTTGTAGAAATACTAAGAGAAGGGAAACAGAGTATAGTCTACATATTTAAAATAACCAAGATAAAAGGAAAAAAAGAAAGAGAGAGAGAGATGGAAAGAAAGAAAGAACAAAAGAACAAAAGAAAGCAGCCCACAGACCCCAGCTGAGCCCTGCTGTAGACTGTGGCCTTCAAGGACTCACCTGAATTCCCGAGCCCTCCGTAACTATGATCTTCCATATACAGTTCAAGTTGTTTCCGTAGGGCTCGGGGTAGCCAGGGGACAGAATTGTACCTCTTCGCTGAGTGAAATTACCACTGCATGGTACTAAAAGACAGAATCACATGTCACGAAATAAAGTGCCATAGTACAGTGTTCATTTGGCACGCAGTTTTCTTCCACTGTGTGACCAGGCAGTAACAGAAAATGTACGTGAACAATGATACGTTAAATGGCATTTTGAGCCAAGGTAAAATTTAGTGTTTTCTCTTTTAAATTAGCAATATAATTGATTATTACCTGTTATGCTACTGAGTTATAGATCTTGAGTCTATAAAGAAATCTATCCAAGTTCTCTAAGAAGGACGGTGTCTAATGATGGCATCTCCAAAGTGAATTCTGTTTAGAATAATTTACCCACTATAATTTAAGGACCTTGGCAGAGTCTTCTCTCCTTCATGCAGACATGCATCTCCAAATGATATTAATGGGATTTATGAGCAAAGTCAAGAGAAGAGGCGCTTAAAATGTACAAATGATTCAAGTGCTAATCATGATTGTACTACGGTTTTCCACACAAAATGAAGCAGGTCAACTATAACAAGGTCATTGTTATTCAGCCTGCATTTTATCTATTACTTTTCAAACATTCATCAGCACCCATTTATTAAAAGGACGTTACACAAGTAACATAGCAAATCAACATGATAATGATTTTTTCCCAAAACAAAATTATGTTCTATACTCATGACTTTAGAGTTGATGGCCTACTTCATAAATATGGAGAAGGGAAACATGCTTTATCCTTGCTAAGATGATGAGCTGTTTTATGAAACACAATAATTTTTAGGGTTTGGCTACTAACTCAATTATTTCCCATGAAACAAACTGCCCTTTAAATGGGTCACGAGCCAGATGGATTTATGTAGCCCAGATAGAAGCACGAGAAGCAACTCTTTGGCATCAACCCACACAGTTCTGGTGAGCAGCCCTGTGCTCACGATTCCTGCTTAGGGACAC
The DNA here is from genome assembly GCF_002776525.5 of Piliocolobus tephrosceles. Classification (NCBI taxonomy): domain Eukaryota; kingdom Metazoa; phylum Chordata; class Mammalia; order Primates; family Cercopithecidae; genus Piliocolobus; species Piliocolobus tephrosceles. The sequence goes on along the minus strand of NC_045440.1, from coordinate 8,178,558 downwards.
CGCTTACCCACACAGCTGGGGATCGTGTCGTTCCACTGCGCCAAGGCATTGGGCACAGACTGGCAGTGGAGCGCCGTGGAACCCTGAAGCAGGTATCCCGGGTTGCACTCGAATCGGACGATGGAGCCTGCCGAAAACTCAGAACCAATTCTCCTTCCATATCTGGGCTCGGGGACAGAGCTGCACTGGGTGTCGCTGGTACGAGGAACAGCTAGAAGCAAAGCACAGAACACAGCCATCTGTATCTCCATCAGCGAGCCAGGATGTTGTGTGGGAAGTGGGGCCAAGGAGAGCTGATGTGGACAGAGAATTTAATAACACCTCCAACAATCGCTATAGAGAGTGATTTGAAGAGCTGGGACCACGCAGAGCTGGTGCAGATAGAGAAGTTAATAAAGCCTCCAGCAATCGCTATAGAGAATGATTTTAGGAACTGGGACCATGCAGAGCTGGCGCAGATAGAGAAGTTAATAAAGCCTCCAACAATCGCTATACAGAATGATTTGAGGAGCACGTTCCCAACTGCACTTCGTCCTCAGGACCATCTCAGTGTCCTCACTTCAGATGAGGAAAACAGCATAAAAAGACTCAGTGCCTTATGAGGACTGATTGATATTCAGGCGATTACATTTAATCATCCTGCTGGTGATAGTGAGATGACTAACAAGGTGTACTTGTCCTCACAGGCCTCATAGTCTAATGAGAAAATCTACCATATGAATGATTTGTTATAATATGGCCATTGTGATGCAATGAAAATATTAAGATAAACTACCATCAGATCCAGCAATCCCACTTGTGTATACTTATCTAAAGGAATTTAAATTGGGATCCCAAAGAAATATCGGTATTCTCACATTCATTGTAGCAGTCTTCAAAATAGTCTACATGAGCAAACAACTTAAATGTCTATCATCAGATGAACAGATAAAGAAACCGTGGAGTAGATACTCAATGGAATACTATACAGCCTTGAAAAAGAAGAAAATCCTGCTATTTGTAATAACACGGATGAACCTTGAGACATCATGCTAACTGAAATAAGCAAATAAGCAGTCACAGAAGGACAAACACCTTATGATCTTACTTCTGTGGGGAGATCTAAAGTAGTGGCACTCACAGGACCAGAGAGATTTACAATGGTAGTTACTAGGGGTTGAGGAACAGGAAAATGGGAAGTTACTTCTGAGTGGGTATAAAGTTTCAGTTACGTAAAATGAGTAGGTCCAGGAGATCTGCTCTACAGCACTGTGTTTATAGTTAAGAGGGTAGATTTCCTGATGAGAACACCTGCTCCACATGCAATCATGTTGCCTTTAGTCCTCCCTAAAGTTACCTAGGATGAGCCCAAATCTTAACAAGCCCCGGCTGGGTACGGTGGCTCACGCCTGTAATCCCAGCACTTTGGGAGGCCGAGAAGGGTGGATCACTTGAGGTCGGGAGTTTGAGACCAGCCTGGCCAACATGGTGAAACCCCGTCTCTACTAAAAATACAAAAATTAGCCAGGTGTGGTGGTGCATGTCTGTAATCCCAGCTACTGGGGAGTCTGAGGCAGGAGAATCGCTTGAACCTGGGAGGCATAAGTTGCAGTGAACCAAGATCATGCCACTGCACTCCAGCCTGGGCGACACATTGAGACTCTGTCTCCAAAAAAATAAATAAAATAAAAAATGAAAAAATAGCAAGTCCCTCCAGTTCTCTCTTGATGAGACTTTCCTAGGTTCTGTATAATGGGTGGCCTTCGTGGTTGCAGTAAGCGAAAACCCAAGTATGTGGAATGACGCGTGCGTATCTCAGGTCTTTGGGTAGTAGGTACTGACAGGTGAGTATCAGTGCAATGTGGGGGGTAAGATAACTATTCAGGTTGTATGGCAGAAATTGCCACCTACAGGAGATATTCCTGTTTATCAAAAGGAGTGTGGGCTAAAGATTAAAAAATACTTCAATTGGCAAAGAGGTCTGTCACACCAGGCAAACTCTGAAAATAGTTATGCACTTCGAAATTTGCATATTTTGCTTTTGTCCTCTGCAATGAAAAAGACGGTATTCAGGTACCGTCTCTGGGATTCTATCCTCCTCAGTCCTTGTGTGTCTTCATCCCAAACGCACCGTCCTTTATCAGAATGTGCTCACGTACTCATTTTCTCTGAAAATAACCCTTCTACCTTCCCACAGCTTTTTCTAACACACTAGAATCTGTTTTATTTATTTATTTTCTGTTGAATCAGAACAACAACCGACTTGATTTGGGTCACTGCTGCTGGGGAAGCAGTTCCATGAAAGTGGAAATTGGCAGATTATTTTGATTAAATGACGTTTCCATTTGGTGTTGAGATATTTTCTATAAAAAGGAAAAATTAATAAAAGTGTCTACCTTTCTAACAGCACTGATGTGGAACATAGTTTATGGTTTATCAGAATCATTCTTCTCCAAGCTAAAAATAAAATACAGAGTAACTAGAATATTCTATTACAGGTCGAGTATCCTTTACCTGAAATGTTTGGTGTTTCAGGTTTTGAATTCTTATAGATTTTGGAATATTTGCATAAACATAATAAGATATCTTAGGGATGGGACCCAAGTCTAAACATGAAATTCATTTATGTCTAATACATGCCGTATACACATAGCCTGATACACCTTCTACACATGCTTTATCCTTGTTAAGATGATGACTTGGTTTATGAAACACAGTAATGGTTAGGGTTTGGCTAATACTCAATTGTTTCCCACAAAACAAGTTGCTCTTTAAATGGGTCACGAGCCAGATGGATTTATGTAGCCTGAGAAGCGCGAGAAGCAGCTCTTTGGCACCATGGAGAAGCTCTGGTGGGCAGCCATTTTATACAATATTTTATATTTTAAAATGCAAATACAATATTTTAAATAATTTTGTGCATGAGACAAAGTGTTGACAGCATTTTCTATTGCGATTCGTCCATTACATGAGGTCAGGTGTGAAATTTTTCCTTTGTGGAGTCATGTTGGTGCTCAAAACATATCAGATTTTGGAGCATTTAGGATTCTGGATAGTCAGATTAGGGATTCTCAATTCATATAATAAAATAGTTCTTGAAATTATTTTTGTCATGCCTGAGTATTTTGTTAGAGTTGAATAATGGCATGAAGAAAAAAAAGAGACATCCCATAGAGGCTTCCACAATCATCTCAAAGATCTTTCACAAAATGAAGAACTATTGCCAGTGGTAGTTTTTCTACTTATGCTGGATTGCTTACAAAATACCCGCTATCGTGGCAAAGGTTCCACTTATCTAAGAGGCTTCAGGTATTGCATTGCTCACTTGTATATTTGAGAGCTATGCAAACATATTTGTATCTTTGAGAGATATAGGGTATCACTGTCATTCCAAGTTCCCAAAATGAGGAGAAATACAGCACCAAGGGCCATGTGTACACAGGTCACTTTCTTCATGAATTTGATAGTGGTCTATTTTCAAGGAAAATGACAATAAATGAATAACACCTGCATCCGGATAAAATTATGAAAAAAGATTTTTAGAGGAAGAAGTTTAGAAAGTGAAGAGACCAATTTTAAGTATTTGAGACAGTAGGACAGGGAGAAGCTGTGGAATGGAGACATCACACCTCCATGGAATGTCTGGGAAGCAGGTGGGTGGAAATCAGACTGTGCCCTGTAACTTCCTCCTCCCTGCCAGTCCTCTGGCTCTGGCCCTTCGCCTGGACATTTCAGATGGCACCCGAGAGAAATTTTATTGTCTGTCATCATCATTCTCTATCTTTTAGTAAATATTTCACACTGCCGTGAAGCCAAATTGAAATCAGCCCAGTGGAAAAGTGAGCAGGAATGAGGTCAGCCTGGAAAAGAGGGTGATCAACAAAATGACTGACTTCTCAGGCCAGACAACCATGTTTCTTTGGAGGCAGGATGTCCGCCTCCGGGGCTCTGAGGTGCTGTAAGTGGGAAGCAGTGCGAATGTGTGCACACCTGTCGGAAAAAGCCAGAAACGTATTGTGACAGGTTTCATGATCACCCTTCAACACCGCAAATGCTCTAAGCTACAGCTACATGCTGCTTCTTTACTGCATCTCTGTTATAGTCGATGTGAAAACCACAACAACAATAATAAAATAAATCTGAATGCATGGAGGACTCACTTGCAACACCTAAGTGGAGCAGTTTTGATTTAGTGACTGAACGACATTTTCTATCTCAAAATCATTCCTCTCTCATGGTTGAAAAATCAGGTTGGACAAGCCATTACTAGTCAATGAATTAAAATATATATCACTGGATTGCAAGCAAAATTTTACATTTATTCTTCTTTGCAAAGAATATGCATTTTATAAGCTCTTGATACAAATGTGAGGTTTTAGATGTGGAAAACCAACTAAGCCACATAATTCATGCCATCTAAAAAGAAGAAGAAACCAAGGGAAAATCAATCAAAACATGTATTTGCCTGCCTAGAAATAACCTCAAATAAAGAAACTCTTAATGTACATCTTCCCTACCCAAATTGAGAAAAAAAATATTTCTGCGTTTATAGCTCTGTTTATTTTCAGGAGACCATTCGATTTATTTTATTATTTTATTTTATTTTATTTTTGAGGTGGAGTCTTGTTCTGTCACCTAGGCTGGAGTACAGTGGTGTGATCTAGGCTCACTGTAATCTCCACCTCCCAGGTTCAAGCAGTTCTCCTGCCTCAGTATCCCAAGTAGCTGAGATTACAGGTACATGCTACCACACTTGCCTAATTTTTTTTTTTTTTTTTTGTACCTCTAGTAGAGACGGGGTTTCACCATGTGGACCAGGCTGGTCTTGAACTCCTGAGCTCAATCTGCCTGCCTTGGCCTCCCAAAGTGCTAGGATTACAGGCATGAGTCACCGTGCCTGGCCTAATTAACTATATTTCCATGAGTGCTAAAGAGACCAAGTCTTTCCAGCAGAAGACCCTGGAAGAAGAAAGCCTTGAGCTCCTGAGCCTGGGATGCAGGTGCTGCTTCAGGTGAGGAGCCTGGGAGAGGAGAACCCAGGTGAGAGATGGTGACCTGGAAAACATGACTTGGAAAGAAACAGTCCCGGCCAATGGACATTTATAAGCTGGGCACCGCAGAGGAGGTTCAATATAGAAATATGGTTTCCTCTTCCCTTTAAAATGTACAGTAAATCCTTGCAGTTTACTCATTGTGGTGTGAGTGTGTTATTTGGAAGGAACTGAAGGCAGCATTGAAACTCTACGTTGAAACAAATGACAGGAATAGGCTCTTTATGAAAACAGACAGGCGTAAATATAAGACCACTGAAAAAAGTCGCGTTGATGAGGTACTCTCCCACATGAAGGTTTATTGAGACACAATCAAGCATGCACATCAGAGGGATGGGGGAGAAGACAGGGCAGGGTGGGCAGCTGTGACCAGCCTGCCTTAAATCCTCAGAAGCCTCGGAGCAGGCAGCAAAGAGAAGGATGTGGGCTCTGCCTCCCTTGGCCTCCGTTTTCAGGCGGATTGATTCCAATGTTGAAACACATGAATTACCGGCCAAAGCAAAGTCTCTAAATGCGATGTAATTACTTAATGGTATAGAATCAATGGCCTCTTCTAATCCTGGAAGAAGCAGACTGTGCTGGAGTTACTAAGAAACGGTGTGTGTGATGTTCTGCTTTTGCATTTTGCTAAGAATATGTTGATTTTAGGTGTGATGTATTTTCTGTGAAATGGCAAAGATCCCTAAACCTGTATAACCACAGCCAATCATGCAGGTTCTTCCAGTCCCTGCTTGATGGTACAAGGCCAGGGAACTTAGAGAATACAGGGGAGGCTACAGGAGTCTCCTCCACTGTGAACACTCAGGGAATTCCTGGGAGCTCAGAAACTGGTATAAAACAATTTCTGCTTGATGCCAAAAAGCACATGTACAAAGCTGAACATGATCAGCATTTAAAAGCAAGAATTGTGTATCTCCCATGTCTTCAACAAAGCTTGCTAATGCCAGGAAAAAATGTAATCATGGTTCAGACTTGGAATATTAAAACTGTCAAAGGTGTTTGATTCAGAGAGACTCCATCTTCCACAGGGGCTGTGTAAAATGAGACTGAGACCTACTGGGCTAAATTCACAGGAGGTCAAGCATTCTAAGTCACAGGATGAGATAGGAGGTCGGCACAAGGTACAGGTCACAAAGACCTTGCTGATAAAAAGATGTAGTAAAGAAGCTGGCTAAAATCCTCCAAAACCAAGATGGCTTCTAAAGTGGCCTCTGGTCATCCCCACTGCTCATTATACACTAATTAAAAAGCATTAGCATGCTAAAGAAAACACTCCCACCGGCACCATGACAGTTTACAAATGCCATGACAATGCCAGGAAGTTACTCTAAACGGCCTAAAAAGGGGAGAGACCCTAGTTAAAGGAATTGTCTGCCCCTTTGCCAGAAAACTCACAAATAATCCACCACTCGTTTAGCATATAATCAAGAAATAACCGCAAGTATAAGCAGCTGAGTGGCCCAGGCCACTGCTCTAAGGAGTAGCCATTCTTTATTCCTTAACTTTTCTAATAAACTTGCTTTCACTTTACTCTGTGGACTCGCCCCAAATTCTTTCTTGCGTGAGATCTAAGAACCCTGTCTTGGGGTCTGGATCCGAACCCCTTTCTGGTAACAAAACCATTACAGACACTCTCATACTTCAGGAGGGGAATAATTCGATTTCTTTTCATGCCAGCTTCTCACCATAGCTTTTGCTTCTCAATGCTATTTGATTATATCACAGCTGAGGGAGTGGTTACTGATTCAGAGTGGGATGAATGGTTGGGTGGGCAGGACACACGCCTGAGCCACAGCTGCAAACAGTGCTCCATTATCACCGAAACCTGTTGGTCATGCAGGTCACTCATCTCTGTCTCCACACCACTCCTTCCGTCACTGGAGACCAGTGGATTGTGAGTGCTTCCTTTCTGGCAGAGTGGATCATGACCATGCCAGTTTGTTCAGCGGCACCAAACTAAAGATAAGAGAAGCTCCTCGCAAGTCCTGGCTCACCATGGACATATCCAAGCTGAAGGGTCATCCAGTGTCATTCTGAGGGGTCATTTGCCACAGCCTTTTCTGGGGTGCCCTGTGATCTAACTCACACCTTCTTCTCTCATGCTTTCCAAATGTACCCTTCTGCTCTTAAGCAGTGTGGAAAACAAACAAAAACCCAGCAATTGCATAGGTTCACTAGAATACTGCATTCAAAAGCCTCTAGACTTCCATTGCTTCACAAGTTCAGAAAGATGGTAACATCATCATTAGTTATGTCTTCATATCACTAACCAGGATGACATGGGGGGTGGGGAGCAGAGGGCTAGAGACCATGATCTGTGCATGTCTGGAGTCCCACACACGTTTTCTGCACACTGACGCTGTTGCAAACATTTTTCACGGCAGCCCCCAGCAGCTCTTTATAACCGAACTGTGTCTGTTAACAAGGGTTAGGTATCCTACAACCATGGAAATCACAGTCTATGTGCAATTTGAAGCTGAACTTGTTTATGAAAGAATGAAGCTGTAGTGTATGAAAGCACTGTTCAGAATATTTTTATATAATATAATTCAAACAATTTTTAGGCTTCAGTGTAACTGTCTTTCAAGAAGCAATGTTCAATTTAACTTTTCATGTGTACTTAAAACTTTTACCATTGCTGGTGAGTAATTTATAAGTTGCATTTATAATTCTAGTTCTTTACCTCCAGAAAAACTTAGTTTTTGATAAAAAGACATCAATTTTTTGCATAAACACACTAGTAGGAGCAAAGCAAGAGAAGGAGGTATTTAGAAATTTATAAAATATTAAGGATGTTAGAGTCATTATATACTCTTGAGGACAAGAAAAATAAATTTCCTCTATAAATGATGTTCTTTTCTTTCTACTTTTCTGTATCTTTGACATTTTGATGAAAACATATTACTTTAAGCAAAATTTTTAAAATACATGCCTTCCAAGGACAATATTTGAATATAAGACACCAGGATATTTGCATTCAATATGTTATCTGATGATCTGATAGATTTTATAATCTTTATCAAAAACCAAAGAAAGCCCCTTATAAAGGCAGACAAGGTCAGCCTTTCCAGGAGAGCATTTCCAGGAGAGAAAACGTTCAGGCAGCCCAGTTTCTTTACACATCTCACTTTGGTCTAAACATGATTCTGCTTTTGCAAAGTCAGATAGAATTTATTTGAAAAAATTAGAAATAGTAAGAGACAGGTTGTTTCAACAGGCCACACTCTAATAAAGTCCGTTTTTAAAAACTACTGGGTAATTATTTACATTTTAATAAAAGATGTAACTTATAACAATGTAACTCCTTTTATTGCATTCGCATCTCCATTCATTCAATGGCTACTTACACAGGATCAGAGAGATCTTTGTCGCCCTATTAACTGTTAAGCATCATCCTCATTCTCTTCCCATTACTCTTTAAATTATCTAATTACTGAAAACTGAAGGATTTTTACACTGAACTGTTTTGAAGTCATGAAATTCTGAATTTGAGAGGATTAGGAATGATTGATAAATAATATAACATTGTTATACTCCACCTTTTTTAAAAAAACATAATAGTATCAATAATGTTTTCTGGAGGAATCTTTATTAAAGGAAACAAACCATTGCTAAGAAAAGATGTTTCTCCAGATCTGAAGAAAATACTTAACAGTGGCCATTAGTATCTGTAGCCTCCAGAAAAATCGAGACCTAGAAAACTAAGTATTGCTTCTTATTTTTGAACACACAGTTTATCTCTGAGCATGATCATTTCTTCCAGATCTCAGCCTTTACAGTCATGACAAGCTCCATCCAAAGACTTACTCCAAGCTTCCGAAAGTATATGAACAGTTTATGTGGTCATTTTTTCAAGTTCATATAATGAATATGCAAAACAAAAGTGAAACATATTCGGAGAAAATTCTTAACTTTTCAGAATCTTTGAGTAATCTCAAATATTTTTTAAAAGGTTTAAATTAAAAAAAAAGTATAAAGGTGTAAAAGTATGCAAAGTAAATAAAACACAAACAAAATAAATACGTATTTAGTTAGGATAAGAGATGCATGTGCGATATTTTGTTTTTTGTTTTGTTTTGTTAAATTTCCTTTTAAGCTTAGCTTTTATAATAAAATGTAAAATTGTATAATGCATTTTAAATATTTCATATATCGTTACTAAGATCTAAACTGTTACAAAATACTTAATTAGATAAAATATTGTATTTGAAATCATCTTACAAGATCTGAAGAGCTACAGAAAGGTAATATGATCAATATTTATTCCCTTCTAGTGACTGATAAATGAGATATTATTCTGTTTTGTAGTAGAAATACGAGTTTCAACTGTCAAAAAATTGTAACATTTTTATTAAATAACTTCATTATGAACATACGAACACCTCCAGCTCCTTAAATGTGACAAAAATGCCACTGAGATGTTCTGAGTGCTCTGAGACTGGCGGTGTGTGCAGCGTCAGGAAGGACCACAGTGACATGTGGAGACATGGGGAGTGACCCTCACCTTGATACACGAAGTGGAAGCCCCTGGCAGAGGCACCGCTCTTCGCACTGAATCGGAGCAGAATTTGATTTGACGTAGCCAAGGGCAATGTTTCGCCTAGAAATGAAGACAGAGGTAATACGTGGGATTCAGAAAACACACAGCACCGTGAAGGACAGTCGTATTTTGGAAAATGGTGATAAAGCTGAAATTTCACATTTGTTTTTTGAACTTTTAAAACATTTTCGCTTTGTGGTTTAAAACTCAAATATGTTGTTTTTATAAAGATTTAAAAACTCTGTCCCAGGCAAGAATAGGCAGCGCATTTGATTAAAATATACTCATTATTATTTTAATCATTATTTCACTGATGACTTTTTTTGAAGAAAGCACTGATGGTACGTAGGTCTATATAATAAAGGAGACAGAAGTAAAGCGTGAATCATTTGCTCAGAATCACCTTAATTTGATTTTAGTTAAAATTAAAATAATTTTACTTAAAGTTTTTAAAAAAGTAACTGAATCCAAAGATGATTTTTTAAAAAGTGAAAGATTCAGAAAAGACCTTCTGAAGTATATTTTTAACCTTTAGAAGCACATATAGGCCAGGTGCAGAGGCTCACACCTGTAATCCCAACACTTTGGGAGGCTGAAGCTGGTGGATCACTTGAGGCCAGGAGTTTGAGACCAGCCTGGCCAACATGGGGAAACCATGTCTCTACTAAAAATGCAAAAATTAGCCAGCTATGGTGGCACATGCCTGTAATCCCAGTCACTCAGGAGGCTGAGGCAAGAGAATTGCTTGAACCTGGGAGATGGAGGTTGCAGTGAGCCAAGATGGTGCCACTGCTCTCTAGCCTGGGCAACAGAGTGAGTGAGACTTCGTCTCAAAAAGTAATAATAATAAAATAAAAATAAAAAATATATAAAAGCACATATAAAATGTGGAAGAGTCTGTCTCAAGAGTGGTGGGAGGTGTGTGAATTGGCATAAGCTTTTCAGAGGACAATGTGTTACTAATAATCAACATATTTAACATGTATCCTCTAATGCATTCTTAGATACGTCACTGAACCCTGGTAGAAAATAACAAAACATAGGTCTTAAGACTTTTAGTTAATAAGGAAATAGTGAAAACCTGGAAATAACCAAATCTTAATCTTACTTGGTCAAAGCTTGTGATGCGTATAGCTTACTAGGCAAATTAGTGAATGTTCTCAGTACCAAACTGATTTCGTAAATGATGAAAACGTATCAGTACAAATAAGGGGTAGGTCATCAATTAAAAGTGGGGTTAAATTGTGCTACGTTAAACCCACAGAATACCATTCAGAACTCAGAGTAAGGACATTGGGTGTATACAGTGTTTGTTAGAGACAGATTTCTGTATGTGATTTTAAGGGTAAGAATGGGATAAAAATAAGTTGTGAAATAACTCCATGTGTTCTGGGGGTTCCTGTGTGTTTGCGTGCATGTGTGGATAAATGTATGTGTGTGTACATGTGAACACGGGGAGATGTGCGGTTATTAATGGGTCTCTCTATGTAGGACTTACAGGCTTGGAATGATTTGGACTGAAACGTTAATCATTTTTATATCCAGAGGGGAGGTTAAGACACATGGGATACAAAATTAAATGTGGATGATAGTTGATTATCCCACCCTCTTTTTCAGATCTTTGCCCCTTTTACTGAGATAAATATTATATTTTCTGCAATCTTAGTAAGATGATAAAAGCAGGTGATTTTATGTCTGAGATAAAAACACTTTTGAGATCTTACATCTAAAAAAAAGATTTTTCTAAGCACACACGCAGATTAAAAAATGATTACATTTCTCATTCATCAAAACAAAGCAAAAGAAATAGACAAGTTAAAAATCAATCCCCCTAGCTGTCTAAACCAAATTGAGGGCAAAATGCTTTAAGACTTACCTGAGTGAGACCCAGAGAGCGAGCTGAGAAGTCTGGCCTGTGCGTGGGTTCCATCGAATAATTCGGCCAAATCATTCAGGGCCGTCTGGAAATAGGCAAACTGTCCAAAGACCACTAAAAAATAAGACGGGGGATGTTGGCACAAGATGCTCTAAGAAAACAAAATGGAGATTTTTGATTTCACTGAATATCTATTAATTGCCCCAAAGGATCATTATCCTAAGAATCTGGTAAAAAATAAATATTAACTTATTTTCTCTGCTTTCTAAGTTTTCAGTTGACAAAACTATTTTACTTTGCTTCTTGACTTTTGGCATTTAATAAAAGAAAAAAATACTGTTTTATTTCAAATGTGAACATTAAATGAAGAATGTTTTTGTTTTGATAAACACAGCATTAAGAATATGTGGGCTGGATGTGGTGGCTCACGCCTGTAATCCCAGCACTTTGGGAGGCGGAGGCAGGTGGATCATCTTGAGGTCAGGAGTTCACGACCAGCCTGGCCAACATGGTGAAACCCCGTCTCTATTAAAAATACAAAAATTAGGAAGGCTTGGTGGTGGCTGCCTGTAATCCCAGGTACTCAGGAGGCTGAGGCAGGAGAATCACTTGAACCTGGAAGGCAGAGGTTGCAATGAGCTGAGATTGTGTCACTGCACTCCAGCCTGGGCGACAGAGTGAGACGCTGTCTCAAAAAAAAAAAAAAAAAAAAAAAATTCTGTAAAGACTTCCCTATATTTTCAAATATTTAGCAACATTTTATTCAATGAAAAATAAGCAAAGGATCAAGCCCCATGATGATTTGATGAGGAATTTAAATTCTTCACAAAAGGTTATTATAATGCCAAATTCATATTAATACATTGCCGTATTCATACAAACTGATTTACACACATGATTCTGTGGCATATAATAGGAATAACTTGCTGTTTTCCACTCTACAATTTCATTTACCCTACAGGTTACGAAAGTTGTGTGAACACACATCCTTCAAGTAAAACATAACTATATACTTTGTGACTTCAAATTTAACTGATACTGTGTATTCAGATTGATGATATAGAGGGCCTTTATATATGCAGGAAAACCTGTGAGTTAGTATATATTTACAAGCAATGAACAACTAATCCTTTTCTTATTTATTGTAAGATTTGCACTACAATCATTCTAAACCATTATGAACAAGAAATGGAGGTGTGTGCACTAGTTGTGTGTGTCGGAATTCCAATAGAAAGAATTACTGTTAATATTTGTCAGTATGATGAAAGTAATCTAACTGTAACAGTGTGTGTGCCCATATGTGTATAGACACACATACATACATTTAAGTAACTGAATCCATACATACATATCTAATATTGTCTTTGAAGATTTTATAATTTCCCAGAGAAAAACACAAAGAAGTCATATAGACTAGGTGAATTTTTCCAATAGATGAAACGCACTAAAAACTTTTTTCAGAAATTAGAGAGGGAGAGGACTTAATACTTTCTCTACAGATCTTGCTTATACCATCCTAACCCACCCACCACCTCCCCAAGTTCATTAGATTTTTATCATATTGGAGGCCAAAAACTTGGGTCAAAAAAGTGAATCATCCATAGATAATTTCTACTCTTTTTCAAGAAATATTTAGCTGACATCCACCTCATATTAGAAACTAAGAAAAAAGGAGGGAAGGCGATATTAACATTGTCCCAGGACTATCACGCTCGAACCTGTTCGGTAATTTCTACGACAAATATGGATTTTGAGTGCAAGATGTCAGGAGCCAGAAGGAACGCCCAGTTCATTCTAGAGATGGCCCTGACATCTTCCTTGAGGCGCCTCCTTCACCTGGGTTCTAATCTGTCACTCCCAGTCAGCCCCAGTGAGCAAACTCAGTTTCCAAGAGAGAAAAGCTACTCAGTGCTCTCCACGCTGCTGCTAGAAATCATGAGAATGTGATGAGAAGAACAAACAAAGGGTTGTGGGGCTTCAGCCGCAGGAACCGTCAATGCTTCACGGTGGGGATGGCACTATCACTAGTTCTTCAAGAAGGATTCGTGGAAGAATGGAATATAAGAAATTATATCAGCAAATGGATTACAAAAAGCAAAATGGTAGAGGGGACACATGCAGCAAACAGTCAACTTCAGCTAACACTCCGTGGATAAAAAACAAACAGGGGGATTGGAATGCAAAGGTCTGTGGCAAGGACCTCAAAGGCCACCCTGAAACACAAACACTTTGTTCTGTAGGTAAGAGGAGTGAGTAAGAATGTTTATCACGGTACTAAAATGCTTAGATTTGTGTTTTAGAAAGCATTCTTGGCTATGGTTTTAGATGAGAATAGAGGAAACTGGGTTATCTGAAGACCTGTCTTTTTAATAATATTGCTTCCCATTTTCAGCCTGTGTTGACAGACAGGAAGCAGCCCTTCCTACCTGGTAAGGATCACGTCACCCCGTAATGCCTGGATGGCACGTCTGCCTCACCCCCACACCATAAGCCTGCCAGGGGCATGGACCAGTTTCGTTTCATCTTTGCATCCATGGACTTACAAATACTGTGAGATTAATTGTTTAGTTAATTAGTTTATTTCGTAGGAAAGAGTAAGGAATGGGGGAAGAAAGTAAAAGACAGAATGCATTTTCATTAAAGATTTGCTATAACTATGTTATTCCACACTGAGACTTTCTGCCAGATAAGATGTGATGCGTTTGTGTGATTAAACCTTTCAGATCAGGAAATTATAATCAATATTTAGGATATGAGTATGACTTTTTTAGCTGAAATATTTTAATTGTGTAGTGATGACAATAATATTTTGTATTTAACTAAAATAATAGGATATGGCTGCTAAACTTCATTGTAATAAGTATATTTTGTCATGCATTCATAAAAAAGACTTTTTTGTGATAATCAGGGGAATACTGCTGAGCATTTAGGTGAGAAAAATGTATTTTGTTCAAATGCTAAATTAAGGTTGAAGTTAAACGAGGGACTTTAAAGAATTTGGGCCAACTTAAAGAGTTGGAATCTAGAACCCGTTTTAGGTATTATTGTCCATTTATCATAACAAAGGGAACAGCAAGGCTCAAGGAGGGTGTGCATTAAATTCGTAAGAAGCCTGGGAATCATAACATAATAGAAGTTTATAAAAATAATGTCTCCCACGCACCAGTTTCTTACCCATCAAATAACTTTCTTGTCATATGTTAAAAATGCTTTACCTCAAATACAGTCTAACATTAGAATTTTTATCTGCTTTATATGCTGAGTGAGTGATTGCTGTCTCAGACATATATAAAAACCTTGACTAGGTAGCGTTTTCAATTTTCCTATCGGAAAGAGGGAAATCGTCTTTAAGATGATGATAGCTACTATCCGGTTTACTCTAGAAAAGAGTCCGATCCAGGATAAATTGTCCTGGTCAAGAGTGAGAGTGGGCCGGGCGCGGTGGCTCAAGCCTGTAATCCCAGCACTTTGGGAGGCCGAGACGGGCGGATCACGAGGTCAGGAGATCGAGACCATCCTGGCTAACACGGTGAAACCCCGTCTCTACTAAAAAATACAAAAAACTAGCCGGGCGAGGTGGTGGGCGCCTGTAGTCCCAGCTACTCCAGAGGCTGAGGGAGGAGAATGGCGTAAACCCGAGAGGAGGAGCTTGCAGTGAGCTGAGATCCGGCCACTGCACTCCAGCCTGGGTGACAGAGCCAGACTCCGTCTCAAAAAAAAAAAAAAAAAAAAAAAAGAGTGAGAGTGAGCATTACATAAATGAAGTGCAGAGCGACCAGGGAGGGCTCTACTGGAAATGAAGTCATCTTGGAAAATTCGCTCGAATTGGACACAATGGGTAGGAGGGAAATAGAAAGTCAGGGTTCAGCAGGTGAAACAGTCAGGACTGTGCCTGCTTCTCCATCCCTGAGCACTTACAGGTTGACTCAAGGATGCAGTGATTTCGATCATGATCTGGTTACTGAATTCACTGAATGTACGTGCCATTCATGCACAGACATGCACACAGCGCTCTGACCCACCCTCTACTTTATGAGAAATCCTCCCTTGCTCATAAAAACAACCAATTGAAAGAACGATATGTGAGAAACCTAAGAAAAAAACCAAATTAATTCTCTCTGATTATTCTAGATCATAACCCTAGTGGGGACTGTAAGCATTTAATATCACATTGGTAAAAGGATTGTAATGGACATTGTTTGGGATATGTTTGGAAAGCCTGCTACTAAAATGCAACTCACTTGCTTTTACATGAACTATTTCACTAAGCTCTAGAATACCTGTTTATCGAATGACAGAAAAATTAACCCTGAAAGGAAACATGACAATGAACTAAAAATAAAAGGACATCCTTACCGAATTCCTTTGGTACCGTTATGGAATAGAGGCATATTTGACCAGCTGTGTAATTATGGGGGTAGTTTGGTGATAAAACTACTCCTTCTGATCCCATGTACTGGCCTCCACAGGGAGCTGAAAATAAAACCAACCGAGAATGAGGTGCTGTGCAATAATAATAGTGCACGTGATAGGCGAGCCAAAGCTGAAACACATCAAATACGTGAGCACATTTACTGAAAACTTAACAAAATAATACGTTAAAATCTTGTTTTGCATTGCTATCAATGTAATAGAAAAACAAAGATTTACCAGGTAAGAAGTAATGCAACTTAGGAGAAAAACCTAATATTATTTTCAAGGCCATGTCTCAGATGTATTAAAATAATAAGGGAAACAGCTATAATAATAATAGAACAGGTTCTATAAAGACAAGTGATTAAATTATTTTAGAAAGTCTCGCCAGAGTTGTCTGTTCAAAGTCAATCCTCATATTAACCTAAGAGATACAAAGATTATATCAGTTTTCTATCACTTTTATATTAATATGGGACTAAAAGGGAAAATGTTTTGCTTTTTAGGGGGTTTGTTTGTTTTAACGTTTTATCTTATAGTTTCAGTAAAAAAGCAACATGTACAATTACTAATGCTTTTGGGGGTCTCTTCCTATGAGTCCAATTTAAACTAAAGGAATCCATTATTAGAAAGTTAGGGCTTATAAAATATAGAGAGGTGGGGGGGCGGGGGGGTATGTCTGTGTGTATGGGTATGTGTGAGTATGTCTTAATTTTTCCCCAGTTATCTTATTTACTTTGGCTTCACTTTTGCTGAGAAAATGAAAAACACCGTACACAGATGTTCAAAGCACTTTTTAAAGCATCATGGAACAGACCTCCAATTAAATCCCAGCCATTTGATATCCAGTCTTTACATTGCCAGTACTCTATTTCCTTATATTTTTACATAAGGAGGGGTCAAGTCCGCTCCGCTCATCTATTTAGCATAGAGCACTGACCAGCGCAGGAGCCACTCAGTGCAGCCTGTTGCACCCTTACCATGCTGGCTGTGGCCTGACTGCACTTCCTATCTTAGATATACTGTCACTGATTTGAATTCAGAATTATCTTCAGTATTTCAGAAAGGTTATATTTCTACAGCTCATTTTTTCTTGATATGGCAATTTTCTTTTTTTCTTTTCTTTTCTTTTTTTTTGAGATGGAGTCTTGCCCTGTCACCCAGGCTGGAGTGCAATGGTGTGATCTCCGTTCACTGCAACCTCCGCCTCCCTGGGTTCAAACAATTCTCCTGCCTCAGCCTCCCAAGTAGCTGGGATTACAGGCATGTGCCACCACACTTGGCTAATGTTTTGGGGGTTTTTTTGTATATCTTTAGTAGAGATGGGGTTTCACCATGTTGGGCAGGCTGGTCTCGAACTCCAGACCTCGTGATCCGCCTGCCTCGGCCTCCCAAAGTGCTGGGATTACAGGGGATTACAGGCGTGAGCCACTGTGCCCGGCCACAGTAGCAATTTTCAAGCCTCAAAGGAAAAAAGTTAGAGGTAACATGTTTAATCCTTTGAACATTAATTAGCATTATGTTCAATCTTAACTGATGGACAGAACATTTTCCATGATGAATAAAACTCCTTAGAACATGGTAATGCTACGGTTAAGGCATCTTGTTAATGATGATTAGTTAAAAAATTTCCTGAACCCCTGCATTACAATCGCTTGAAAAACTTGAATTGTATTCTAAAAGTCAAAGGAAAACAGCTCAGACATCTGACAGCTTTGATCTGTTTATGACCAGCTGGCAGCGATTTTTACTTAACTAAGCTCAGCCTTCATGCTAGTGTCTTAATTCAAAATCACGTTATCACTCTAAAACACTTCTATTTAGTGTTTTCCAGTTTTAAATAGAAACATTTTATTTTCACTTTTAGATGGAGGATATTTCTGTAAGCTCCAACACTGAAGGTTTCCAGTAGAATCCTGGTGTCACTCACTCTACCAAGGCAGATACATCCCTCAGATATTTTCCTCCACCATCACCATGTGAGGTCAACCCAGGTACGTCAGAACTATCTTTTCTTTGTCCTCAAAAGCTTCAAGTTCAAGTTAAAAAAATAAAAATAAACACAAATATAGAATGAAAATGTATTTTAATTCCGCTCAGTCACATAAAATTGAAATATATCACTTTGCAAATGATCTTTTTCCATTAAAAATTTAGTTTTAAATTTTAAACAAGAAGTATAAGTAGGCCGGGCGCGGTGGCTCACGCCTGTCATCCCAGCATTTTGGGAGGCTGAGGTGGGCGGATCACGAGGTCAGGAGATCGAGACCATCCAGGCAAACACGGTGAAACCCCATCTCTACTAAAAAATACAAAAAACTAGCTGGGTGAGGTGGCGGGCGCCTGTAGTCCCAGCTACTCGGGAGGCTGAGGCAGGAGAATGGCGGGAACCCGGGAGGCAGACCTTGCAGTGAGCTGAGATCCGGCCACTGCACTCCAGCCTGGGCGACAGAGAGAGACTCTATCTCACACACACACACACACAAAAAAGTATAAGTAAAAAGTGGAAAAACGTCATCACTGCGCCAAAATTTTGATTCCCAAATTATTAGCAATGGTGAACCAATTCTTATCAAGAACATCTTCTGATCACTCTGTCACGAGGCTGGAGTGCAATGGCACAATCTTGGCTCACTGCAACCTCCGCCTGTTGGGTTCAAGAGATTCTCCTGCCTCAGCCTCCTGAGTAGCTGGGACTACAGGTACGCACCACCAAGCACAGCTGATTTTTGTATTTTTGGTAGAGACGGGTTTTACCACATTGGCCAGGATGGTCTCGATCTCTTGACCTCATGATCCACCTGCCTCGGCTTCCCAAAGTGCTGGGATTACAGGCGTGAGCCATTACACCTGGCCATATGTTTTGTGATGGTTAATACTGAGTTTCAACTTTTGGATTGAAGGATACAAAGTATCAATCCTGGATGTGTCTGTGGGGGTGCTGCCAAAGGAGACTAACATTTGAGTCAGTGGGATGGCAAAGGCAGACCCACCCTTAATTTGGGTGGGCACCATCTAATAAACTGCCAGCGTGGCTAGAATATAAGCAGGCAGGAAAATGTGAAATGAGAGACTGGCCTAGCCTACATCTTTCTCTTGGGTTGGATGCTTCTTGCCCCTGAACATCGAACTCCAAGCTCTTCAGTTTTGGAACTCAGAATGGCCCTCCTTGTTCCTCAGCCTGCAGACAGCGTATTGTGGGAATTGTGATCATGTGAGTTAACGCTTAATAAATTGCCCTTTATATATGTAGCTATTCCATTCGTTCTGACCCTCTAGAGAACCCTGACTCATACATGTTTTAAAGTATAACTACAAAGAAACACTTTGTCCAAGGACAGAATAAAAGAGGATTGCCTTATGATACTAGAGGACACTTTAAAAAAGTCAAAGATGAAATTAAGGAAAACTGACTCAGAACTTCTGTCTTTTACTACCTTGATAAATGGTGCTTGTGCCTGTCTGTTCTTCCTCAGATCAGAAAGCTAAGCACCAGAACTACAACAATGACATGTTTCATACATGATCAAACATTTGTGTTAGAAAAATATGGAGAGAATTTTTATTTAATTTTTTTTGTTTGTTTGTTTGTTTGAGATGGAGTCTAGCTCTGTCCCCCAGGCTGGAGTGCAGTGGCCAGATCTCAGCTCACTGCAAGCTCCGCCTCCCGGGTTCACACCATTCTCTTGCCTCAGCCTCCCGAGTAGCTGGGACTACAGGCGCCGCCACCGCGCCCGGCTACTTTTTGTATTTTTTTTTTAGTAGAGATGGGGTTTCACAGTGTTAGCCAGGATGGTCTCGATTTCCTGACCTCGTGATCCGCCCGTCTCGGCCTCCCAAAGTGCTGGGGTTACAGGCTTGAGCCACCGCACCCGGCCTAATTCTTAATAATTGTTATGTCTGTGTTACTGTGCTAATCTAAGAAACAGCCACGGTGCTTCTCACCTTAGGAGTTATTTTATTTTAATACAACAACAGAGGAAAAATAAATAAATGTTTGTTATTTGGTAATTAACATATTAAACAGATTATTGCCTAAATGAATAAAGACATACAAGAGCATTCGTTGCTAATGTTAACAAGAAGCTTGCTTATCCATCTGGCTAATTAGAATATATACATCTCATACATAAAGGCAATCACATAGAACCAAATTGAATACACAAAACTAGCAAACACAGTCATTCTGACCCATGAAAGGGGCTCTACCTTGTTTCAATTTCAGTTACAATTCTACAAAAAACTTCAATAAGCAAAATTTGTAGGTAATAGATGAATAACCAGGAGAAACATGACACCATGCATCTAAAACAAACTGGTCCAAAATGCACCAACTGCATCCCATGATGTAGGAACTATCAAAATATTTGAAGTAGAGCAAAAGGCCCCAAGGTTAACTGGAGATCTGAATAAATCACAGACACGGGTTCATGCATAAAACATGCTGCTCTCCATGAGAGATCCAAGATGCACTACAGGAGAAGCCATCTCTGCTTTCCAGATTTCCAATACAAAGTTTTATTTACATGTAAATAGAATACTCCATATGGGGAAATCAGTGTTCCATGCATGATGCTCTTTGATGACTGGTAAAATAAATTGTGCCTCACTCCGCAGATCTTTAGACATGGAAAGTGAAACAATCTCTAATTAAAAATTTGGTTTCATATATATATATAACCTATATATAGAGGAATATATATATAAGAATATGTATATATCCTATATGTAGGAATATGTGAATATATATACATATATAGCTGTGTGAATATATGTATAATTCCTATATATGTGTGTATAAATTAATATACATAATATACATATGTCTGTATATATAGAGAATATATATAAAGTGTATACACTTCATATAAATATAAAGTTTATACACTTCATATAAATATAAAGTTTATACATATATACTTTTTCTTTAGCCATACAAAAAGTATTTTTCCTATGGCTAATACTTTAGCCATGCTTTTTCTATGGCTAAAGTTTTATCACTCCCCACAAATCCAACTGTAATGAATTTAATATAAATTAAATGCCTTTTGTATTATTAGCTAACAAAAGTACAGAATTCATGATCTTTCCTCAATTTCGCTACCTACTTTTATCTCCCTCACACTAGACTCTATATAATTGCTGAAGATATCTGAAGTGGGGGAAAAAATACACCAAGGGATGCAAAAATCATTTTCTGGGATATAAGAAAGAAAATTAGAATTTTTACCCAAAATTAGTATTATTTTTTCTTGAGATAGGGTCTTGCTCTGTTGCCCAGGCTGGAGTGCAGTGATCCAATCACGGTTCACTGCAACATCAACCTCCTGAGCTTAAGGGGTCCTCCCGCTAGAGCCTCCTGAGTAGCTGGAACTCCACAGGTGCACCACCCCATCCAGCTCATTTTATTTTATTTTTATATTTTTTTTGTAGAGATGGGGTCTATCTTGCCCTGAGTAGTCTTGAACTCCTGGCCTCAAGCGATCCTCCTGCCTTAGTCTCTCAAAGTGCTGATATTACAGGCATGAGCAGCTTTGTCTGGCCTCAAATTCCATCTTTTTAAATGTCTGCGTTCATGTAGTAATTATGGGGTCTATAGCACAGATGCTGAGACGGTCAGTACCTGTAATGTGTTGCAGAGATCAAGGTTGCATGCTCAATAGTTATACTGATTGGATGTCAAATCAAAAGGGTTTGAGGTCATTGCCCTTTGTTACATCAAAATGGTTTTGGAAACCAGTTACATTCAGAATTAAGATTTACTAGTTTTGGGGAGCCTTATGCCTGTGGAATTTATCCTCCTAACATTTGTGACCTAGAGACTGGCATCGCTCTCAGCCTTATGTATCTTGTCTGGAGTGACACAGACGGGAGGAGATGAGGCGAGATCTGGTCACTGCAGGGCGCTCCTTTCAGTGCTGCCATTGGCTCACAAGCCCAGCCTTGCCGGCACTGGCCACGCCTCGCCCAGAAGGGAGGATCCTCAGGACCTTGGACAGCAACTCACCCCGGCGCCTGGCCAACTGCAAGAGCACATGGCAGGCACCCAGAACCACCCGTATGCACTGCCCAGGCCGCTCAGGATATAAGGGGCACCCAGGCTGGCGGCAAGAGAGGAGCGGGTGGAGGTGCGGCCCCTCCTGGGCCAGGACAAGGAAGGGTGGGTGCTGGGCGGAGACTTCCAGCTCCCTCGTGCCCACCTTCTCACCAAGTCACACCCACTTCTTAGCTTGGCTCCGTCCTGTTTTGGGGGCTGTGCAGGCACCAGGGAGACCGTGGTCCTGACTTGTAATGCTAGGTCAAAGGCTCTCTTTACCTCAAAGCCACTCTGGCTCACTGCCTCCCTCACCTATGAGCACGCTGAGCTCTATTTTAAGCTCCCACATGCTTCTTACTTTAGTTTTTAATAAACTTAGAAAAGAGGGACTGTATAACTTTCCATTTAGAAAAGTCTCCCAAAGCAAGTAAACCAATGACTAAACTATCAGAATTTTTAATTAAACAGATGACTAGAAAGGACTGATGCATAACCTGGCCTATAATCATGATTTTAAAACACAAAAATTAACTTTCTCCATCTGTCGATCTGTTGCCCAGGCTAGAGAGCAGTGGCGGGATCTTGGCTCACTGCAACCTTCACCTACTGGGCTCCAGCGATCCTCCTACCTCGTCCTCGCGAGCAGCTGGGACTACAGTCATGAGCCACCACACCCAGCTAAGTTTTGTACTGCATTTTTGGGAGAGATGGGGTTTTGTCATGTTGCTCAGGCTGGTCTCAAACTCCTGAGTTCAAGGGATCCACTAGCCTTGGCCTCCCACAGTGCTGGGATTACAGGTGTGAGCCACCACACCTGGTGTAAGTTCTTACTCTGTGCCATTCACTACTGCTGGATCCAGACAAATAAACTTCTTTAACTTAAAAGCTTGCAGGGTCATAAGAGAATGGACTTAGAAACATAGAAATAGCAGAACGTGTCAGGGAAGTAGGTTTTGTTTTATTTTGTTCTGTTTGTTTGATTTCAGTTTCTTATATACTTTTTTCTTTTCTTTTTCTTTTTTTTCCTTTTTTTTTTTTTTTTTTTTTGAGATGGTGTTTTGCTCTTGTTGCCCAAGCTGGAGTACAATGGCACAGTCTTGGCTTACCACAATCTCTGTCTCCCGGGTTCAAATGATACTCCTGCCTCAGCCTCCCAAGTAGCTGGGATTACAGGCATGCGCCACCATGCCCGGCTAATTTTTTGTATTTTTAGTAGAAAGGGGTTTCTCCATGTTAGCCAGGATGGTCTCGAACTGATGACCTCAGGTGATCCACCCGCCTCAGCCTCCCAAAGTGCTGGGACTACAGGCGTCAGCCACCGTGCCCAGCCTCTTGTACGGTAATATTTAAAATGCTTATGTGGCCTGAAGGTGCCAGTAGTATTGTTAGGCTGTCTTGAGGAAAACACATTTGTTTCATAGTTTATCAAACTAAACTGGTCTTTGAGTTCATCTTAAAATAACCCTAGAAATGAATGTCTCTGCAAAAACATGAAGTTCTACCTTCTTCTTCTTTTTTAAATACATACCATACAAAATGTAAAGGGTACAAGTCATGGGTCCACAGCCTGAGGAGTGTTTGCCTGTGGAGACCCCCCTGAAACCACCACTTAGGTTAAGATACGTACCGTGGCCAGCAGCCAGGAAGTCTATCATCCCACTCTCCCCAGTTCACACTCACAGGGCAGCTGCTGTCTGACTTTATCACTGTAGGTTAGTTTTGTCTGTCCTTGAATGCTGATTCAATGATTTTACTAATTTAATTCCTAAGGAATTACAAACTACTGCTGTTTTGGGGGGAATGGCATATCCATTCAAATGTATACATATTAGTTTTTTCTCTCTATATATACAGATAGATAAATAGATGTGTGTGTGTGTGTGTGTGTGTGTGTGTATTTTTTTGAGATGGAGTCTTGCTCTGTCACCCAGGCTGCAGTGCACTGATGCAATCTCAGCTCACTGCAACCTCCACCTCCCGGGTTCAAGTGATTCTCCTGCCTTAGCCTACTGAGTAGCTGAGATCACAGGCGTGCACCACCACGCCCAGTTAATTTTTGTATTTTTAGTAGAGACAGGGTTTCACCATGTTGGTTAGGCTGGTCTCGAACTCCTGACCTCATGATCCACTCGCCTCAGCCTCTCAAAGTGCTGGGATTACAGGTGTGAGCTACCGTGCCTGACCAGATGTCAGTATTTTATATGCGGGGGAGGGGGGAAGAGAGAGACAGACAGACAGAGAGAAAGACAGACAGAGAGAGAGACAAAAGTAACTAGGGAAGGTTAATTAGCACCTCTTAAAAAGAACAGGTCTAGAACACACAAAAACAGAAGTGAAAAATGTCATACTGTATGAGTGAAGGAAAAATATTGCTCCTCCCAGAATCCTATGAGAATGGCTAACACACTAGCTGCATTAAATGATCAATGAATGCCTGATACTCATTCCACACTAGCTCTCTAAGCAATCCTCACCACTGATTAGAGGAATACATGCTGAAATGTGAAACCATTTCTTCAATGAGATGCTGCATTTGAAAGGAAAGGTGTATTTCTAGAAAATACCCAAGCGTGCACTCACCATTACAGGAGGGCAGCACTTGGTCCCAGGAGGGTTTCCCATCAGCCCCAATCACACAGGTGATGGATGAGGGGTCAACAATCTTGTAGCCAGAGTCACACTGGTAAGTGATGGTGGAGCCAAGCTTGAAGTCTGTTCCAATTCTTGTCCCATTCATTATATTTCCTGGGTCAAAACAAGCTTCCCGTGGTTTCTCTGCAAAAGTAATGAACGTAATCTGCATGAGAGCAGGAATTTTATTCTTGTTTGTGTATTTGTTTGTTGGGTTGGTTCTTTAATTGTGTTATTTAGGGCCCAGAACAGTGCCTTAAATAAGTAAGAAATGCTCAAAGAATATTGATTGATTGGCTAATGACCAAGTGAAACTATTAATTAAATAATAAATTCCTTTTAAATAAAATTATATTTCCATTTTAAAAACCACATTTTACTACAGAATTGATATAAAATTACCTTCATCTACATAAAAATGTAGTTCTACATTTTTATATATTTATGCTTTTTTGGCTATAGATTTTAGGGCTGAATCAAAGAAAAATTGACTGAAAAAATTGAGGTTCATTTTCTAACTTTTGTACATCAAACATATTAACATAAAATCATGCCACACCTTTCAGAAAAGACTGGAGAATTTGGCTTCTCAAAATGAAACAGTTTAATTCTTGAAAGTTAAGAGCACTTTCTTATATGAATAACAATAGATAAACTTAGAAGATGAAGATGGATGGTCGTTCTCATTCTTTTACTACCGTATTTCTGTTGTTAGTCTTAATGGAGTAAACATCAAACTTAGCAGAAAAAAATATATTGACTGATAGATAATGGTCAAACATTGTGCCCTGTATGTACTAACAGCCAATAGTTCTACCTTAGTTACAATAATTGCTGAAATGTATTGAGGGCTTATTAGGTACCAGACACTGAACTAGGTGCATTTCTGGTTTAATTCTAATCTCCACGACACCTCTGCCAGGAAAGGATGTTAAGAATGTAAAACTCAAGGAAAGCTAAGTCACTTCCATAGACACCCTGCAGAGACCTGCCCAATTCTGGGGCCCCTCAATTAGGCATTCACTTTTGGCTGCATTAAGTATTTCTTCTTCCCAAGTAAAAATACAAAACCTTTTCTCTTCAGAGTCATGTTGCTCTGCAGTCAATTTCAGTTATCTTCTGGTAGCCTTAATATTTTAATTTTCTATCTCAATAGACCATCTAAAGTATCTCTAAATGAAGAAGTGTGTAACCCTATACTCTACCATCCTGCTAGAAACAGATAATATATAATGGAAGAGGAAAAAGCGAAAACAAAAATGCTAAACTTTGGGAAGCTGGAGGAAGAAAAAGAAAACTGATTAACTGTATTGATTCAATATTTTCAATCATATTTTTAATAATCCATGTATCATCATCAACCAAACAGAGATGTCTTTGGTGATCACTGACTTAATCATTATATGCATTAGATAAATAATCTATTATAATAATGTGTCATATTTAATAAACTATATTTCTTATATATAATTTACATACTTTGATTAAATCTATATATAATATAGATTATATAAGTTTGTTCATTTAAGAATTTGAGATTAAATGATACATATATATTTTATGTATATTTCTTGTTTTGTGCCTTCGAACCAGTGCTAATTGCTTTACTGAAAATCCACTTGGATATTGAAAATGGTAGCTGACATGTTGCTTTGTAACTGCATTAAATCCCATATAGAACACAGAACATTATTTTAAGGAAATACAGATCAAATAAGTAAACCTGTAGGTACTATAAAAGTTGCTCAATTTTTCTGATTTTTTATTCAATCATTCAACACAATGTACTGAGCATCTAGTGAATAGAAGCGTTGGCCTTGTTCGTAGTATTTTCCCCTATTGAAAATAAACAATTTCCCAGTGCACACCTTTTAATATATGCCTGTTACCCTTTTGTCCTTTTTGATTATTTTTTTGTTATAAATCTCTTTTAGTCTAGTTTCCCGCTTGATTAAATATCACCTACACAACTTTCTTCTTTAAGCCACTAATTTTGATTTCTGATGGCAGGATTTTTTCCCAATGAACTGCATCTAATCTTTTAGTTCCATTACTTAGTTGTCACTTCAGGATGTTCAGTGATAAATCACTGGCACTTTTTTTGCTTACAATTTGCCAGGCTTTCTAACTAGATGACTTCATAGCAGGCTGTGTTTTGTATTGTCCTTGTCCGTTCCACTTAAGCATACCTTTGAGCTTGCCTGCATCAGAGGCCTGGTAGATTGCCTTAGCCAGGACTTGCGAATTGTTGCACAGCACGACTGCCTGGTGCCCCTGCTATTTCCCATCACGCCTAAGAACTGGATCTGTCACCTGCTTTACTATCCACACCAGCACTTGCTCTGGGCCGGATGCAATGACATCACTGCCCTAGGCTGGATACAATGGCATTACTGCTTGAGGCTGGATGCAATGGCATCACTGCTCCAGGCTGGAAGCAATGGCATCATTTCTCCAGGCTAGATGCAATGACATCAGTGTTGTAGGCTGCATGCAATGGCATCACTACTCCAGGCTGCATGCAATGACATTACTGCTCCGGGCTGGATGCAATGACATCACTGCTCCGGGCTGCATGC
>NC_045440.1:8058980-8151442 GCF_002776525.5 Piliocolobus tephrosceles | reverse complement strand
CATCATTCCTATTCTCTTTCCTGTGATTTTTATTTTTCACAGACTCCACTGGAGAACTTTTAAAACCTCAAGATCTATAGCCCCCAGTTAGATGGCCATACTGGTTACCCAAACAAAAATTAAGGAAGTTCTTTCTTCATGTAATTTGCAAGGCCCTTCATACTTCATTCATTCATTGGCCCATTTATTCATGTGCCTTAGGATGCCGGGGAGAACAGGAGTTGTTGCAGTGGGCAATGATCAAGTACATTCTCACATTTATATGAGGATTTGTTTTGTTTGTTTACTTGCCTGTGTGATTTTTTTTTTTTATGGGGGGCTATCATATAATAAGTAGTGTCATGGTAAAATGCATTTTAGTGAATTCTTGTTAACACAGAAACTACCTTATGATGTGGTAAAGGCTCAAAAGTACTATTTTCAACTATTCCTAAACATGACGGATACTATCTCAAAGGCATAGGATACTCTGATTGCTAAGTCGTATAATTTTTTAAATTGTACATTTTAGTAAATATCCCTAAGTTTGCAGATTTTTTTTTTTTTTTTTTTTTTTTTTGAGACGGAGTCTCGCTCTGTCATTCAGGCTGGAGTGCAGTGGCCAGATCTCAGCTCACTGCAAGTTCCACCTCCCGGGTTCCCGCCATTCTCCTGCCTCAGCCTCCCCAGTAGCTGGGACTACAGGTGCCCGCCACCTCGCCAGGCTAGTTTTTTGTATTTTTTAGTAGAGACGGGGTTTCACCGTGTTAGCCAGGATGGTCTCAATCTCCTGACCTTGTGATCCGCCCGCCTCGGCCTCCCAAAGTGCTGGGATTACAGGCGTGAGCCACCGCACCCAGCTGAGTTTGCAGATTTTGATGTTTGGGAGCAGAGAGACCAATTGCCTACTTAAAACTATATGAACAGGTCTGGTAATGAGGTAAGGAACATAAAATATATTCTTTTAAAAAATATTTTTCATACAAATTGAACTCAAAAGTGTGAATAAATATAAATATTTTCATTTTTTTAGGGTAAACCCTCGTCACTGTGAATTGATATTTTGTTAAGTCCTCTTCCCCAATTCTTTGTAATACACCTTGTATTTTATTTTGTTCACATGAGAAATAAACTTGAAAAAATACATATTTATTTTGATGGACCCAATAGCAAAATGCTGAATTGAGGGTGGTTTTTAGGTCAGTCTGTTTTCCTTGGATGTTAATGGCAGGGAATGGTTTATAGCAAATCAATGGTAAATCACTGATCTGAGGACCAAAGGAAAGAGCTCTGAGCAGCATCGGAAACCTTGCCAAACCAGCCATGCGTGACTGAGGCAGGGAAGGGCACAGATATGTTGACATGGAAAATGTTGAGATAAAATGAAATTATTTTTGGCTGGGCGCAGTGGCTCATGCCTATAATCCCAGCACTTTGGGAGGCCGAGGCAGGTGGCTCACCTGAGGTCAGGAAATCGAGACCAGCCTAACCAATATGATGAAACCCTGTCTCTACTAAAAATTAAAAGTTAGCCGGGCCTGGTGGCGGGTGCCTGTAATCCCAGTTACTTGGGAGGCTGAGGCAGGAGAATCGCTTGAATCTGGCAGGTGGAGCTTGCAGTGAGCTGAGATTGAGCCATTGCACTCCAGCCTGGGCAACAGGAGCAAAACTCCGTTTCAAAAAAACAAAAACCACAAAAAAATAGTGATTTTCATGTACTTACATTTAATCATCTTGAAGAAACAAATTATAAGATGTTAAAACCCATCTTAAAATAATTACTAAATGTCATCAAACTCTTTATTTTACAAACCACAATTTATTTTTATATGGTCATGAATTTGGACAGTTTGTCCCCCTCTCTTTCTTCCTCCAGTTAAGGTAGAAATGCACCTCGGGAATATCTTCACTGGGGAGGGAGAAGACATGTATCTTCCCAGACGGAGGAGACACAGGTCAGCATTTGCATATTAAACAGATAAGCAAGATGTTACAAAGGAACACTTACAATAAAAACAGTCCTGATACAAATTAATTCCCACCCAAATTCAGGCAGTCACAGTACCTTTAAATTCAATGGCGAACCCCGACAAGCCCACGGAGGCATCACTCCGAAACGCCAGAAAGAGGCTGTTTCCGCTACTCTCTATTCTTTCTGGGGCTTGAGCGCCCTGGTAACTCCCAATGAGAGGGCTGTTGGAATCCTCCCCTTCATAGATGTGTAGGAAGTCATAGCTGGGCTCCATGTTGAAACTGAAGAAAAGAATAGTAATTATGTCATAGGGCTAGTAGAGATTTACCTTATCTTCCAGAGTGGTAAGCCTTTGAGTGCACAAAGTGATTTTATTTGCTTTTGTATAATAATTTTTCAATTAGGGCAATCCAAAAGTTAAATGTAATATGAATCAAAATATTAATAAAATAGCAATAAGTGTAAAATATATCAATTGTGACAAATCGCATTTTGCCTAATTACCATCATGTTCAATACAATATTATTTTGACCATAGCCAAAAGGAAATAAGTCATAATAGCAGAGAGTTATTCTATCCTTTCCCTGTACCCATTAATTTGCTAAATGAGATGCAGTTTAAAAGAACGGAGTTCAAAAGAGATACATTTCCACTGACATTTTATCTTTATCTGAATATTTTTAGTTTTGAAAATATCGGAACTTTGAAAATATTGGAATTTGAAAATATTGCAATAGTCAGTAGAATTACTGACTATTCTTAAAGGTTTTTCTTTTCTTTTCTTTTTTTTTTAAACAAACAAAAAACCTGTATATTATTTTTACTTAAAAATGCAGTTGTTCCAGCCTGGGCAACATAACGAGATCCTGTATGTATAAAAATACTAAAATTAGTGGAGTGTGGTGGTGCACACTTGTAGTCCCAGCTACTCAGGAAGCTGAGGCTGAAGGATCACCTGAGGCCAGGAGTTTGAGACTGCAGTGAGCTGTGACCCTACCACCGCACCCATGTACTCCAGTCTGAGAGACAGAACAAGACTTTGTCAAAAAAAAAAAAAAAAAAAAAAAGCCTCCACTTGCTTGGATGAATCAGCCAATATTAATGGTCCCTACAAGGCACAGCGTAATCTTTCTCACATCATGTTTCACCATCACTGAATATCCCAGTTTCTTTCTCTCTCCCTCCCGTTCTCTTTCTCTCACTTTCTCCATTTTTCTCTATTTCTCTCTCCTCTAATATTAACATACAGTCAGTCCCCAAAGAGTGTAACAATTTAAACCCAAAGCTCTCAAGGGCTAGGCTGTATTTGCCATTGGTGATGTGTAGGCCGATAGAGTCTGTGAGCTTTAAAAGCATGCATACTCTGAGGGAAAGGCTTAACTTGGTTAAGATGTCTATGATCTTGATGTGAACAGAATAAATTGATAAAGTAGAAGTATTAAAACCATCCGTTGTGGCCGAGCGCGGTGGCTCATGCCTGTAATCTCAGCACTTTGGGAGGCTGAAGTGGGCGATCATGAGGTCAGGAGTTCGAGACCAGCCTGGCCAATACGGTGAAACCCTGTCTCTACTAAAAATACAAAAATTAGCTGAGCATGGTGTTGTGCACCTCTAGTCCCAGCTGCTTGGGAGGCTGAGGCAGAAGAATTGCTTGAACCCAGGAGGCAGAGGTTCCAGTGAGTTGAGATCATGCCCCTGTACTTCATCCTGGGTGACAGAGCAAGGCTCCATCTCTAAAACAAACAAACAAGCAAGCAAACCAACAAACCCATCCCTTGCAGCTGCCCCTTCCCTCTTCTCTTCTCTATAGCAGGTTTTTCGTATGTGTCTTTAAAAAGCACTCAATTTATGAAGCTCCCACTTCCTTTCCTTTCCTTTCCATTTGCAGAAATTTAGGACGACTGAGTCAGAGAAGGTCAGGGTTTTTGCTTGCTGGTTTGTTTGTTTTTGTAATCATGAAAATGTTCTAAGTGGCTCCACTTGATCTGGAGATTTGGATGATAAAACAGCAACAGAAGGTCCCTCCTGGAGGGGTCCACTGCACCATGAAGGGGACCAGAGGACGTGGGACCACCAGCATCAGTGCAACGCTCAGCCTGCATCACGCCGTCCTGTTTTGGGTCAAGGATGCCCTCACTCCACATTCTGAATATACTTAATAAAGGAAATTTAGGAAGATTTCTTAGTCTGTTTATTTGACAAGTTCACTGACGTCAGGAATGAAGAAGGAATAAAAGGTTGGAGTTACTAGGTATAGGGGCCAGCAGGAATGGTGTGGGTTAAGTAGAATTTTATTGGAATAATCACTGTATTTAGAGTGTTTGCAAGGATGTTATTAAAATCTGGTCATGCCATATCCCCAATATTTGGCTTAGTTAATTATCATTATTGGTAATTTATTCAACACTGCAAATGCTACCAGACACAGGAAAACAAAAAAACACTATAAATCCCATCTGCTCTCCCTTTCTGCCCGTATCAAAATTCACGGGTAGAAGTCTGGAGTGAAATTTATAATTAATTATGGTTCCTTTGGTGAACTCCTTATTGCTACCTCTGCCAGCTGCACGAATCTCTAAGCTCTAATAGCATGCCAAAGCCTGACTCAGTGTTTCAGCCAAATTTGATTTGAACCCCAACGTGTGAGCCCCACAGTCCACAGGGAAATTTGATGGAACATCCTCTTTCTGAAGACCCACAGCCCTGAATGAGCCTGGAAGCGCATATGTCCTTCAGGTCGTTTGATTCTTTGCCTTTATCATTAGTAATGACAGACTCCCACTCTCCCACAAAAAGCACACCTGAATCTGCCGTCATCCTGACAGTGCATCCTGGCCAGCCCTCATCAGCCCCAGCCTCCTGTTTGGGAAGCTGGACATCCTCGTGCCCAAACAGGATTCTGGCCTCTCCCTCCTCACTACTTCCCAGGAAGATGTCCACTTGATCACATGCAAACTCCAGATCAGAGAAGTCACTGGTTTTCACAGATTTCTGAAGTTTCTGAGACATTGGGTCGGGTAATGAGTCATACATCTATAGGTTGGGAGAGGCTTCGAGATTATCTGTTTCAAACTTCCACAGGGGTGGATAAAACACAGGGAAAAAGTCCTTGCACAAAAATGCCTTAAATATGCATATCATCAAAAGAGTTGCACTTTATGGGAAGGAGGAAATTCTTACTAACAAGGTTCTGTGTTCACTTTCATTTCTTTCTTTCTTTCTTTTCTTTCATTCTTTCTCTCTCTTTCTTTCTTTTGTTTTCTTTTCTTTCTCTTCTTTCTGTCTTCCTGTCTTCCTTTCCTTCTTTCCTTTCCTTTCCTATTCTTTCGTTTGTCACTTCAATATTTTTTTTAAGATAAGGTCTTGCTCTGTTGCCCAGACTAGACACTATCATAGCTCATTGCAGCCTCCACCTCCTGGGCTCCAGCAGTCCTCCTGTCTCAGCCTCTCGAGTAGCCAGAACCACAGGAATACAAGGACACCAGGCCAATGTTTAAAATTTTTTTGTAGTGACAGTCTTGCTATGTTGCACAGGCTGGTCTCAAACTTCTGAACTCAAGTGCTCCCCATCTTGGCCTCCTGAAGTGCTGGGATTACAAGCATGAACCACCACACCTGGCTTCAATTGTTAATCCACTTACAATATCTTGAAACCAGAGGTGTCTCATAATTTTAAGGAAGATGCTGCTAGAATTTAACATTAACAAAACCCACAAAGATATCTAAAAAATATAGCCAGTGAGTGTTCACTGGTTTTCTGTAATAGCTGAGAAACATTTGGTAAATTTGTGGCAGCTTAGTATATTCAGGAAAAGATGATTATCAACCTACTTAAGATTCAGAATCATAGAAACGTAAAATTCTCCTGACTCAGATCTCATCGGGGGAGAAAGTGAGGGAACGTAAACACATTCAGGCCTTGAATATTGACATAAAGATCTCTAGAAAAGGAAACTCGCTCCGTTGACAGATTAAAAACTCTAATCCCAGGCACTTGCCCTGGATAGCTGAAAGGTCAATAGGAAAGTCTACAGAACGACTCACCTTCGCAAATATCACATTCATTTAGTTCAAAAGTCAAAGTCTAAAGTTAGAAAAGATCTTTGGATTCCATAAAAAGTAATTATCATATACTATATCCTAATACTATAATTATTTAAAGAGTTTATTTTCATAAAATGGCCACAGTATTTGACCTTCCACCCTCTAGTCTAGTAAGAACAAATTAGCATATTTTTAGGACTGAAATCTAGTAACTCAGACTTTACAGCAACCACATTTGGGGAAAGTTTCATTTTCAAGGCCCTATTAAGTCTTAATTATTGTAATGATATTAGCAGTGCTACCCTCAGGAACGTCAGGATGTGCTGTGGAAAGGAATTCACTATCATGCATTGAGTGCGACAGGAGGCATTGATGAGAAATTACACCAAGTGTCTCCATACCATATTTTTATTATTTTTATTGAACATTCTGTAAGCTAAGCCTTCTCACAGGGAACACATTGTGTGCAAGATAAACAGTATTTAAAGATAATTCATGTGCATCTTAACATAAGTAGAATGCTCCAAAGCAAAATAATGTATTCCCATTTATGTCATTTTACACCCTGGTGTAGTCTCCATTAGACACAAAATCTAGTGCTTACCTAGATATAACACTGGAGACTATGAGGTCATAAAAGAAGTAATTTTTAGGTATGGCATTAAAAATCCTACTAAAAAGAGGACTTCTGCAAGAGACAGTACCTTTTGAATATCAAAGCAATGACAAAGTCTGGGTTCACTTTTACTCTCCAGTCACATTCCTTCCCAGGAGGATATGGCTGTGGGTAGTTGGGTGATAAAATAACACCTGCTGGGCCCGTCAGATTCCCTCCACAAGCAGCTGTCACAGAAAGAAAGTTACAGAGACAAAGTTAGGAAAAAGAAGAATGCCTGCCAGTCAGTGTAGAATGAGACATCACAGAATTCTTTAAGAAAAAGCTTACTCATCAGCATTTTTTCCCCATCAAAGAGATTGTGTGTTGGTTATCGATTATCCAGATAAAATTGTAAGACCCAGGAACCCTGTACATTTTTCATGTAATTGTTAATGAATTTTACATAACATTCCACCCCATTTTCAAAGAGAATTTTCAAACTTCTGGCACATAAAATTCCTTTCCTGTAATTTAAAATTTTCTCAATTAAACGAAAGATGACTTAATCCCTACACCTGCCAACGTGCACACATAGGAACAAACAGGAAAACACTTGAATAAAAAAATCCCATGGTCATCATTTTATGGCCATGTTAATTCTTTTGCTGTTTCTCATAGTTTATAAAATCATTGCCTATTTCTTCTTGAGTGCCTGCTTCATGTGGTACAGTGATCGTCTGGCTCCTGTTCACTGTTTTATCCCTGGTGTCTAGGCGGTTCCTGGATCGGAATAAGTATGCAGGAAATGGCTACTGGGTGCATGAAAACACGGCCTTTCACATTCTCCCAGTCCTCCGGTGTATGGAAGGCTTGAATTACTTTCCGCATATTTCAAAGTGGCAAAACAGACCCCAAAAGTTTTTTTTTGTTTTGTTTTGTTTTTGAGACGGAGTCTCGCTCTGTCCCCCAGGCTGGAGTGTGGTGGTGCGCTCTCCACTCACTGCAAGCTCCGCCTCCCGGGTTCACGCCATTCTCCTGCCTCAGCCTCCCGTGTAGCTGGTACTACAGGCGCCCACCACCGTGCCCGGCTAATTTTTGTATTTTTAGTAAAGACAGGGTTTCACCGTGTTAGTCAGGATGGTCTCGATCTCCTGACCTCGTGATCCGCCCGTCTCGGCCTCCCAAAGTGCTGGGCTTACAGGCGTGAGCCACCATGCCCGGCCTCAGACCCCAAAAGTTTAAGTGACCTCTAAGTATACGTATCACTGAGGAGCTGAGTTGGAGCATTACTGTCTGGAAATACCATTTGATCACAGTGCTTGGTATATTATTAGAAAGAACCACTTTATAGGAAAACAACAAATTTAGTTTGTGTTTGAAGTCATCAATTTTGAATTAAATGTGTTTACATTTATATTAGCAAGGCAGTAATTATGTAGCTCAATGTGGTTAACAGGCAAGCCAATTTTTGTTCTTGAATTGGAAAGATTTTAGGATTGTTTTATTTGTGAGATAAGGTTTCTCCTAAACCTCTCATCTCAGGGAAGGTGTGAAAACACTGCAGAATTTATAAGTATACACATTTTAGGTACATAATATGCTGGGTTTAAAAGTTGTTTATATCAAATATTGTGGTTTGTCACCAAGTTGTTTTAAAGTGTGACTACAATTAAATCATAGTCTTCCCCTTAAGTTATATGTCTTATTTCATTCCCATTATTGGTCATACATGCATTAAAAAATACGTAGGAAAGAAAATATCTTAATTGCTAATTTTTTCCCCTACACAAAAGGAGATTTGTTTTGTAAATAAGATGAAGGAAGATGAAGACCCATGCTTCACAATTTTCAATAATGAGGGTGTCTTTAAATATTTACTTAACATTTCCGAAAACTTAATTTTTATAATGAGAAATACAACTAACTCCAGTAGTTTTTGTTATACTCTCACAGCCTAATTGAATGCAAACTCTGAATGCTATTGCAGAAAATATTTATAATAATAAATTCTACAGATATACGTTCAAGAGTAATATAATTTTTACAGAAAAAGATTAAAACTTGATTTTCCCCAGTATGCTTAAAAAAAAAAAAAGAAAGAAAGAAAGAATCGTGCAGAAGAAATTGTCCCCTCAGCTCTCACAGGGCAGGGCCTCCTCAGAATCACCCTCAGCTCTCACAGGGCAGTGCCTCCTGGGAATCATGCTACTGACAGCGTGGAGAAGTGCACGCGTGGACCGATGAGGGAGGAGAGCTGATGCAGAGAAAGAAGGTACCTGAAGGCCTAGAAGATTCTACTCCATACAGGTTTTGAAAGATGAAAAATGACAGATTCAGGGCACTGTCTACAGGGTGCTACCAGCAGGAACAGTTCAGGGATATGATTCAAATATTGATTTAAAAGATACACAGGGGAAACCCTGTCTTAGTCACACAGATCCCAGGAGGCGCTTTCAAACAAGGTGACTTAAAAGCTGGAAGTGGAATTAAGGAGTGCTGCCTGGCCTTGTTTGTTGTCTCGGTTGGTCTGGTATTCTTCATGTTCGTTTTCTTAGGTTTTAATTATCTTGAAAAATATTTTGGAAAGGATTAGAAGAGTAAAAAATGCAACTCAGAGATGCTAGGAAATTCTCCAGAAGGAATAAATCCACCTATTCTTTTCAACCCACCAACCCCTTATTCAAAACCTTTAGCCACTATGCTAAATAGCAAACATACATATGTAGCAGCTCCTTCACCATCAGGGTTTGAAGCTGCGGTCCTTAATGAGACCCATCTACATTTCTGCATTAAAACATGTGAATGTTCACACCATTGGGTGCAATAAGTATTTTTCTAAATAGACACCTTTATGTCAGGACAGTCTGTTGTCCCTAAATGAATTTCTGCAAACCTAGGGTACATTTTGGTTTTTCAGAGTGTTTTGCAATTTGGACTTGGGGAAGAGCAATTGCAGGCTATATAAGAAAATGAAGACTGTTTAGGGACACTTTACTCAGAATAAGGAAGTTGAAGCCGAACATGGTGGCTCACGCTTGTAATCCCAGCACTTTGGGAGGCCAAGGTGGGTGGATCATCTGAGGGCAGGAATTCGAGACCAGCCTGGCTAACATGGCAAAACCTCATCTCTACTAAAAATA
The DNA here is from genome assembly GCF_002776525.5 of Piliocolobus tephrosceles. NCBI lineage: Eukaryota > Metazoa > Chordata > Mammalia > Primates > Cercopithecidae > Piliocolobus > Piliocolobus tephrosceles. The sequence goes on along the minus strand of NC_045440.1, from coordinate 8,141,708 downwards.
CAAAAAATAGCTGGGCTTGGTGGCGCACGCCTATAATCCCAGCTACTCAGGAGGTTGAGGCAGGAGAATCGCTTGAACCTGGGAGCAGAGGCTGCACTGAGCCAAGATCCCACCACTGCACTCCAGCCTAGGTGACAGAGCAAGGCCCTGTTTCAAAAAAAAAAAAAAAAAGTCATTAGTGTCCTTTGGTCTACAGAATTCTCCTTCTAGACTAAGTCAAAAAGCTAAACAGAAGAGCCTTTATGGTAGGAGTCATTTCAGATGCATCAATAACAGCAAAAAAAAGTGAGGCATCCACGCAACACTCAAGAAAAAGCAACTGCAAATGGCAGGTGTTGAAAATAAATGTTGTCACACACAACAGGTGAGAGGGTAAGATATTTTTTGAAAGAATAAGAAAGAGAGATAGCCAGTAATGAGTAAATATACACTGATAATGAAAAGGAAAAAAGTAAGTTAGCTGATCAATCAGGAAAGAACAAATTCAAACAGCCAATAAGCATCTGAAAAAAAAAGTTCGACCTTATTATTAATTTAAAATGCCAATTAAAACAAGACATCATCACTCTGTAGCTTAAGATCTATCATGTATGGTGTGTTCTCTGAGTCAGAGAAAATATTAATAAATATTTATGGTTGATGGCAAGGTAAATCTGTGTGACTGCTCTGAAAGTGATTTTAAAAATGGGCCGGGCGCGATGGCTCACACCTGTAATCCCAGCACTTTGGAAGTCTGAGGCAGGCAGATCACGAGGTCAGGAGTTTGAGTCCAGCCTGGTCAACATAATGAAAACTTGTCTCTACTAAAAATATTTAAAAAATTAGCCAGGCGTGGTAGTGGGCGCCTGTAATCCCAGCTACGTGGGAGGCTGAGGCAGGAGACTCGCTCGAACTTGGAAGGTGGAGGTTGCAGTGAGCTGAAATAATGCCCCTGCACTCCAGCCTCGGAGACACAGCGAGACTCCACCTCAAAAACCAAACGAAACAAAAACATGTTTAAAAAGTCCTAGAAATATGCAAGTTTGTAGAAATATGTCATTTGTCAATAATCATGATTTATTTTGCAACATGGGTGCTCATTGCAGCTATCTTCAGAATAGGGAAAAGGTTAAAATAACTTAATTATACAATAATAAGGGACCTGAAAATTCAATATTGGTAGATTCAAACAAATAGACACTAGAGAGTGGCATCGGTGGTGTAGTGGTGCCTTCTATAGAGATACAATTTAGTCATTAAAAATTAGTAGAAAATACATAGTAACACAAAATATACACACCATGTACTGGTAAGTAAAAAGTGCAATTTACAAAATAGTCATGCAGGATGCTGTCATTTTAAAACTTTTTTTTTTTTTTTTTGAGACAGAGTCTCACTCTGTTGCACAGGCTGGAGTGCAGTGGCACGATCCTGGCCCACTGCAACTTTTGCCTTCCAGGTTCAAGCAATTCCCATGCTTCAACCTCCCGAGTAGCTGGGATCACAGGCGTGCACCACCACACCTGGCTAATGTTTGTATTTTTAGTAGAGATAGGGTTTCACCATATTGCCCAGGCTGGTCTCAAATTTCTGACCTCAAGTGATCTGCCCACCTCGGCTTCCTAAAGTGCTGGGATTACAGGTGTGAGCCACCGCGCCCAGCCTAAAACATTTTAAAATACATTACATATACATAATTATGAAATTATTTATAAATGTCTATATTAATTGTACTTGTCTCCAGGTAAAAAGATGACAATGTTTTTCTCCTCTTTAATATACTTTAGAAAATGTCTTCAGTAAAATGCATTACCCTTTAATATGAAAAAAGGTAAAAAAATTAAAAAGTATTTTGAATCTTTGAAACAGAATTTACATAAGTGCTAATTACGATTCACTCATGCCCTAATGGGCAAGCTTGTCACAGAGGACATAAACCTCATTCCTAAAAAATAGAAAATTGCAATGTAATAAAAATATAATGTTAATTTATTTCCAATTATGTATTTTCCATTTTTCTGTTACATAATACCTACGCATGTAGGCGGGTCTGTTTGCCAAAATAATTGATTACTCATTAGCCTGCAAGTGATTTCAGCTTGTCCTTGAAACTGATATTCAAGGTAGAGACAGAGTTATTTATTTAGCTTTTGGTGTGTTTTGGATTACGTAGTTGCTGGTCAAAATAAAATAACTAAGAGATGATCTAACAAAAGATCGATTTGTTTGTAGATTAATTAGGAGATGGCCTAATTTTATACTTGCATGTTCAAATTAATATAAATTAATGAATTACTTTTAAGGGATTAACTCATAATTATATTGCTTTTTAATGTATTCCTCCATGAGCCTAAAAACATGCAAAATGGAAGAAAAAAAAAATCCTTTCCTAATGTAAAAATAGGCCATTGGTTTAAAATGATTGCCACATTTATAGGCAATCACTCCACTTTAAAAAAGAAACACGCCGAAATCTCTCCAGTCTTCTGATGACTCAGCGTGAGTAAAAATGCGTGACTGGGCGCTCAGACGTTATGAAAAGTAAATGCAGCATCAAACATTAAACAAACATAGATTGCTCCCTGACAAGGCTGAGAATGCTAACAAGCACAGCTATCCAACTTCATGTGTCTTCACAACTGGGATAAGTGGTTTGTCATAAGCAAGAAGGCTGTATCATAGCTCCCCAAGACCACTGAGAATTTTACCACCGCTGTGTACACAACAATCAAAACCATCTCAAACCACAAATCCCCCCCAAGGTCATCCTCTGCAAAATGGCTTACCCATTTCATGGTCACTTTCTCTCTTCACACATCAATTAAATTTTACATTTTTCAGACAGATTATAAAGAAGTACTAATTAAACTGTGATAGTTCCTTAAAATAATAAAGTTCAGTAGAGTTTCTTTTTAAAACTAAGATGATATACTCTAAGTAGGAATTTCATGGTAAAATATTTTATTGAATGAATAGACCATCTACCTGAAATTACTATTTTACATAAAATATATATTAGCCTAAAACCATATTTGTGATAAATTGTCTCAGGTGGCTATTCAAGCCAAAGTCTGCAAAATCATTTGTTATCCTTTTAATAAGGTCAGACTATAGAACGTTAATAAATTGCAGAAACAAACCTTCTTTTATCTTCATTTTAATACAAACAGTATAATTCCTAGTTTTCAGAATTCTATTTTAAATGTACTAATATTATAGGGGAAAAAACATCTAAAAAGAGAAAATACTTTTAGTGAGTAGGTTTTGCTTCAGGGCATGTTTCCATATTAAAAAATCAGAATAGCAATGGTAGGGTTATAAATTTTGAGCCACCTAGAATTTTAAATTATAGTAATTTGATTGATCCATGTTTATATAACATTTGTTAAGGGTAGGAAATGTACGGTAAATGTCAATTACCGTACATTAAGGGGATGACTTCCTTTATCCCACCTAATTAAATAAAGTTTAAAGGTTTACAATAACATTTCAGGAGTCTCAGAGAGCCAGCGAACATGAAAGAAACTCTTGAGAAATATTTCTGAAGGAATAATACATTTATGGAGCAATTTAAACAACAACATGCATCCATTCCTGAATATAAAATTTCTAAGTTCTGTTGGCTGATACCTATGCATGTAGGAGGGTCTGGTTGCCAAAAGAACCGGTTATTCAGCTGCACACAGGTGATTTTGGCTTGTCCTTGGAGCTGATAGCCAGCGTCGCACTGGAATGTGATGGTGTCTCCAGCCTCTCTGCTGTCTCCATAGCGGGTGCCATTTTGAGGCATACCTGGATCGTTGCAGGTGGCTGCAATTGACGCTGCAAACAGAAGAGAAGGCCAGGTCACAGGCTGGAAAACATGGTTTCCACATTCCTGTAGGTGTGGTTGTTCTTGTGGGTTGAAGCACTCTTCATTGGCATAAGTCATCTGTCCACACATGAACATACAAAAATAGTTTCTTTTCCCAGAGATACATTCAATGACATACATCTTCATTGTGCTTACACTGAATAAATTCTAGCAAAATTCTACCGAAAATGCAACCAACGATGAAACATATCAAGGTTTTTTAAAAATAAAAATTACATTATCCTGAGAAGAAATACATATACACAGACTGATTTTCTCTTTAGCAATATTTTAATGAAACCCCATACTGCAAGTTACATAAACTAGTTAAAGTACACCAACCTCAAGGAAAACAAAACAGGAAGAATTTCCTTAAGGTCTGTGCCTTCAAAGGTGATCCAATAACCTTGGTTGAGATGCCAAGGGTAGAAGGTCCAGAGGAGATGACCAGTGAGTTTTACCCAGGATCCCCTAGGTGCCATTACCTTGGCAAAACTATTAATAACCCCCTGTCACTCACCCAAAAAATTCCAAGTTGGACAATATATTATATGGCTACCCTAATGTTAACAAAAGCTCTGAAAATAATATTCTGTCTTTTTGCATATATATAAAGAATCTCAAATCTATTGAGTAGAGGCCAGAATCTGCAAAGCAGGCTGGTGCATATGCTTTCAGGGGCCACTGGAGCCTTGTCATGTCAGTCTCTGGTAACCATGTGTAAAGTGCATTGCAAACGATGAGCCTCAAATCACATCCCACAGGCAGCCATCAACTCTGCCTGCACCCAATCAGGAAAGAATCCCTCAAGCCCAGAGCTTTCACCAGAGCTCCCCCTTCACACTAAAATGCAGCAGCCTCAAGAAATAGGCGTTGTTTTCTCCAGTTTCCATAACTGCTGTGTATTATGTGTTGTACTGAAAATTAGAAAGATACTCCTGAAAAATCCAAAGCTTAGACCTTTTTTCATTTTTACTTTCAATTAGAATAATGAGCTCTTTCTTCCACTCCACTGCATAAGAGATGACGATTAAAAGCTGACTTTCTCTCTGCAAAGTGCTTCAGTGTTTTCAACACAATGTTTTATGAAAGAGCAAAAAAAAAAAAAAAAAAAAAGAGAGATGAGTGTATTATTCTATATACATACCATCACACTGTCCATTTTAATATTTGAAGCCTTAAAGTAATGAGTAGGCTTTGCTTTTTGTTTTGTAAATTCTGAAGCGTTTGTGTGTGTTTGTGTGTGTTCATATTCATATGTCTACATATGGATAGATAAATGGAACAATAAAATCCATTTAAATAAAAAGTTAGAAGATATATAAAAAAGAATAAGACCTGCTCTGTGCTGTGCATGTGCTTTTCAGACGAACCCAGGGTGCATTTTGGACCCGCCAGTAGTGCCCGAAAGTGGGAAGAATGCCACTGAGGGGAAGGTAAGGTTTAACGTTGGGGAGATGGGTTACCTGTGGTATGAAAAAAAACAAAAAAACAAAAAAACATGCCACCGAGAAGTGTTCCTTGTACCCTATGGAAGAAAGTGCCTTCCCGCCACTTTCTGTGCTATTCAGACATTTTTAAACTAATAGGGGAGGCAATAAACAAATAATTCAGAGCAAGAGAAAATGTTAAACTGCGCAGATTACAAGATCAAAGCTCTATCCAATAGTGTCATATGATACAGATATCAAGGATCCTATGGTTGGTCAGACCTGCTTCAAATCCCATCAGGACTTAATTAGTACCTAATTAGTACTTAATGATCACTTAAGCACACTTATCATCAGCTAACAAATCAGTAAAAATTAGGCTAGCATGTAAGTTATTAATCTGCTGTGAAGATGAAGTGTAAAAACTTGCTAACTTGTCTTTCTGCTTACTATTCTCCAAGCTAATTGAGGCCAGAAGCTGTCTTCACCGCTTTCTATTTCTCTCCAATTGATTTTTATTACATTGAAATGTATAGATGAGTATCTATAACACAATGAGAACCATGACATGAACATCTGTGCTACCACCTCTAAGAAACAGAATATTACCAATACATCAATATGATCAATGCACAGAATATACCCTTCCCCACGTCACCTTCTTCCTCCACTTCAGGGGAAGTCACTTTCTGAATTTTATGTTTATCATTCCCTTGCTTTTCTTCATAGTTACCATAAATGTATGCATTCCAGTTTTAGCCACATACATCAGTTTCCTGAAATCAAATGCTTAACTGGAATTATATGTTGCAAGTTCTGTGACTCTCTCTCTCTCTCAAATGCTTAACTGGAATTACATGTTGCAAGTTCTGTATCTCTCTCTCTCCTTTTTTGCTTGTATTATGGTTTTGGGAGTCATCTATGTTTAGGTGTGATGCTCTGGTCTACTCATTTTCATTGCTGTATAGTTTTCCATTGCATGAATGTACCATGATTTTTCCATCCTCCTCTTGATGGATCTTTGAGTTATTTTTCTTTTTGCCCTTATATAAAATGCTGCTATGAAAATTATTGTACATGCTGCTGGTACACACTTGCTCTTTCAAATGACTTGGACTCCTATGTTTTAGATTTTCATTTCCAAACAGCATGCAGTTAGACTGTCCTTTAAATTCAATCTCAGAATTTGTCTTTTAATTGGGTAGTTTAGTCTACTTATAGTCCCTGAAGTTTCTTGTCTATTTGGATTTCTCTCGACCATCTTAGCTTGTGTTTTCTGTGTGCACCACACCCCATTTGCTCTGCCTTTTTGTTTGCTTTCATACTAATTAATTTTTTCTCATACTTTTATTTTAGTAGACTTTCTAGAAATTTTAGTATGTATTTAGTTGTAATAGTCTTACCTTCTTCTTTAATATTTATTATTCTCTCTCTAATTACATGAATTGCTAGGTATTTTAGTTATTTTTTAAAACAATCTTAAATTAGACATAGTCATTATGCATTTGTTTTTATAAACCTCATAAATTAAATATTATTGTTTTACATAGTTGACTGATGATTGTTTAAATTTTCATACATATTCACCAATTTGTTTGCTTATTTTTTCTTTTCATTTTTTTCATCTCAGAGCTTTTACTTGGCCTAATTTTTCTACTTCATAAATACTATGGTTTGACTATTTGTCCCCTCAAAAACTTATGTTGAAATGTAATCAATATGGTCATATTAGTAGGTGAGGCCTTTAAGAGGTGATTGTATTAATCATTTGTAAATTAATGGATTAATGGGCTGTCACAGGAGGGGAGCTGATGACTTTACAGGAAGAGTGACCTGAGATGGCATGCTCAGCCCCTCGCTAGGCGATGCCTGCACACATCAGGACTCCAGAATCCCCACCAGCAAGAGGGCCAGATGTGGCCCCTCGACCTTGGATTTCTCAACTGGTATATTTGTGAGAAGTATATTTATTTTCTTTATAAAATACCCAGTTTCAGATACTCTGTTATAAGCAGCAGAAAACAGACTAATACACTAAAATGATCTGTTCATTTTGTTTTGTTTGTTTTTTGCAAATTACATTTAGTAAGGATATGTGATGGCTGGGATTATTTTCACATTTACTTGGCCGTTCATGTAGTATTTGGTTTCCTACTCATATTTTTATTCTGTTTTTTTTTTTCATTATTACAGTCTGAATCTGATAAGAATTCCAATTTCTCATGTAAACTAAGCTGTTCGTAAGTTTTCATATTTGCACTTCTGTTCTGGGGAACTTTACTTATGGTAATTCTTTGTATTCAGGTTTGAAGGTACACCCATCCAGAGGAGATTCACATTAGATTACAGGATCTGCCTGGAACAACAGAAAACTTCCTCTTTTCAAAAATAAATTATCAGCTTGAGGTATTTTGGATCCCAAAGATGGTAGAAATTCACCTACAGACTAGCGTGAAACCCTCTGGCTGTTGTGAGTGGCATGCCACTATGTCTCCGTCAACATCTATGTCTGTCTATTCTCCCAAGGCTGTGAGTAGAACACCCTTTGGTCTTCCAGCTATACCCGAGGGTCTCCTATTATATTTTCAACATCAGAAAGACTTAGATTTGCTTTCTATTCCCTGAGCCAAGGGACTCTCAGAGTGGAAGCTCCACATCACAGGGAATCAGCAGAGTCAATCAGGGCAGAGCTGGCTTCTGAGTTTCACAATCTCTCTCCATTTCTGCATTTCATGTCATCCGGGAGTCCTTATTTTCTTGCAGGCTCAATGACACAATTTGAAAATCCGAAACCAATTGTAACCAGCACTTGTACTATATTTTCAGCATATAAGTTTTCAGAGTCCTTACTGTAATACTGCAAACGGAAGCCCCTCAATCGCACTTATTTCATAACACTGGCCATGATTTCTGACACATCATTCTTCACATCATTATCCATATCATTATCATTACTCATGTTTTGAACAGGGGAATCTCACTTGAAAACAGCATTCTCAGTGGAGATCAAGAGAGAGTGCTTGGGTTTCAGAGAGGGTTTTTCAAAGGAAAGAGAGATGGAATGATAATCAGAGTCACCTGAAGGCCATTTCTGTACTTCCCCACTTTCCTCCCATCAGCTGCAAAGACTGGAACACAGGGAAATCCAAGCCTATGACTCCAAGAGAAGCCTGGGAGAGCAGAGGAAGGCAGGATAGATGTGAAGACGCAACACTTACAGTTAGAAAGCCATGAAGGTCTCACCCATAAGCCACACATTTTTCTAACGTAGAACACTAATCATAGAATACAATCACCAGAATCACAAAGCAATTGGCCACTGTCTTGGTACCAAAGTGGTACCTTTCCTGAACCAGCATTTTACAGAATTCTGGAATTTACTCTTTGAGTGATGTTCCTACAGAATCTATGATCAACTGTTGCTGAGATTTCTCTGGGTTTCAGAAAATAATCATAAGCAAATCCTACTGTATATGTGCAATCTTGTTCATCTGACTGAATTTCCCATCTTCAAAGGAAAATTCCTCCTTTTCTCCAGCAAGTGGTCACATGTATAATTAAGTATTCATTTCCAAGTGACAATTTCTGTCACAGTTTATATAGGTTAAAAAATTAACAATAAGTGTATAGTATTAAAATACTTGTCATAGAGTGATAACCATTGTAAATATAGCAACATTTATATAATGAAATGAATGGTATATAACAGTACAAGAATTTAAAAACAAAAGTCCCCTGATGCCAAGGACGTCAGGGATGACAGTTTCATTATAATTTTTAAAACCAAGATGTCCTTATTTAATAAAAAATTAAATTTTTGTTTAATATTTATCAAAAGAAAAGATATATAATACCCACTACTAAGAAAGTTTTACACAAAGGTGCACAGATTTTATACACAAATAAGAATTTTTTTTTTTTTTTGAGACGGAGTCTTGCTCTGTCGCCCAGGCTGGAGTGCGGTGGCCGGATCTTAGCTCACTGCAAGCTCCGCCTCCCAGGTTCCCGCCATTCTCCTGCCTCAGCCCCGCCTAGTAGCTGGGACCACAGGCGCCGCCACCTCGCCGGGCTAGTTTTTTGTATTTTTTTTAGTACAGACGGGGTTTCACCGGGTTAGCCAGGATGGTCTTGATCTCCTGACCTCGTGATCCACCAGTCTCGGCCTCCCAAAGTGCTGGGATTACAGGCTTGAGCCACCACGCCCGGCCCTCACTGGAAATTCTTATTTCGCTTTTACAAGGTTTACCTACATAATCAAATGCCAAAAAAGATTTGTGAATTTGACCTTTGTCATTCCATTTATCAGACTATTAACTCAGTCTCACATCCATCTCTAAAAGGTTAGAGTCTACTGATAATATAAATATCTATTTTTGTATATTTATTTTATAATATATAAATATAAATATATAAATATAATAAATGCAATAATTTATAAAAATTATAAATATCATTTATGTATTTATTATCATTTATCATATAATTATATTTATTATTTATTATTGTCATTTATACATAATAATTATATAATTATATTTACTTATGAATATTAATTATATTCATATGTATATGCAAAGTTGTGTTATTTTCCTATTTTGCTAAAACAAAGTTGGGACCGCATTCTATTAAATGCATAAACTTCTACTTACATGTTTTTTAAACATCATGTAAAACTGTATTTGTTGACTGAGGTATTAGTTCATAGAAGTACATTTGCTTAGTGTACCCATATCATTTAAAACATCCCTGCGTACCTCCATAGATAAAATGCTTCTCATATCTGTAGGGAAATACATAAAGCAACACCAATATACAGAAGTAGTCGCATCTAATACTCAGATCACAGCCTGTGCATTACATGGAACCTCTGTTGTTCAACATATGAAGGAAAGCTATTGGGTTCGAAATCAGGTTTATAAAGTAGAATTGGCTACTTGCTAGGCAGTGATGCTACTGCGGGACTGGTGAAACACGTTTTATTCTTTCTATTCCTTTAATTTGGAGGGTCAGTAGCCTGTGAAGCTCCTTGCTTTTGTGCACTGGAGTCAGGCTGATGCAAATTAGGAAGCAGGCTGTCACTCCCGAGGTCCTCTTAGTTATGCAAACGTAGGGCGTGTCCTCCCCCATTACCCTGGGGAGCAATTCGCTTTTGCTTAACAGAGACCATCCCTTTTTAATGGCCAGGTGGAGCAGGGTTAGTTCGCATAAGCAGTCTTTTGAGGAAGAAGGCAATAAGGTCCCAGCCAAGTGCACCTGATTTTACACTGGAAATACATCTGGGTCGCCTCTAAGCTAGGTTGCTGCAGACATCAGCTCTTCAAAGGGGAAATGACAGACACAGTTTGAACTCGAGGCAGGACAGCCAGGGCTGAAACATTTGGGGGCAGCTTTGATTCAGCCCTGAATGTGGCTGAGAATCTGAGCCCTTTAGGACCCTGGAGGGCGAATGGGGGATTGAATGCTATTTGGGAAACAAGGGTTGAATGGGAGGGATATAAAGTAGTAGGTGGAAATCCAGTTCCTGCACACCCTCCTAGCATCATACAGTTCCTGCACACCCTCCTAGCATCATACAGTTCCTGCACACCCTCCTAGCATCATACAGTTCCTGCACACCCTCCTAGCATCATAGTCACAGATGGGGTCAGGACCCGTCTTCAGCAGGGACACTACTTGGCAGCAAGCAGCCACAGATTTTCAGGACCTGACTCTCAGCCCAGTCCCCCACCCCAAGGGTGCTGAGAAGTAAAACTGATTCCCTTTGGGAGCATGTGATCCTGAAGTTATTTCTTGGCTATTTCCAAGGAAAACTGGGATTCCTCAGGAGGGAGATTCTGAATTTGGTGCTTGAAAGGGCAGGAGGGTGTTTTAGAAGGTCAACTATGGAGGAAAGTGGACATGTTAGCATTGTGAGTTTGTAAAGCAGATCATGAATTCCATTGATTGATTTCTGCATTAATTGAGTTCATATTTACTATTTTTCCCTCTCTGGAAATGGCACCCCCGCCTTCCGAATTGCTCAAATCAAAACCTTAGTAGTTGTCCTTGAGTCCTCCCTGTCCACAGCAAACATTCACTCCAGGGCACATCTTGTCACCCTGAGAAGCGCCTCCAGTTCCTTCTGGTACCTGGGTCCCAGTCACTAGGAGCGTAAGGGTATTTGCAAAACAAAAGTGAAAGGCTGAATTCTCCCTGCAGTAGATAAAGGACCAGACTTCTCCCCCTCCCTTTCTTAGAGCATTTTCTTTAGAAAACCTTCAACTTCAAAGGTACTTTCTCAGTTCCTTTGAAATGGATGTGGATATTTACAAAAGCTAAATAAGCCTCCTGGCAGCTTTAAGACCTAGGAATGTCTTTCCTTAGGACCTGAGGCCATCTCTTTGAAATGCATCATCAAGGAAGGTAATGCCCATGCCTACTCCTTCCACAAAAGGACAGGAGCCTAACTCTTCAGCAGGCACCTGACTCCAAGTTGCAAAACCACCTCCTTTCATAAGGATGTACACAGTATATTTTTTCTTTATATAAAACCACAGCTACCACAGATGATCACCCCAACTTCTGGGTGGATCTAGGATGAACTATGTGTTGACCAAGAGTACTGTTAAGACCTCTTGCTAGAGGACTAGTTACTGTTTATCTTGAAGAACAAGTCTGTAATGAGTTTTATCTGCTTAATAATGAAAAGGTGACATTTCTTTCTTTGCAACTTCTTAGCAGAATGCCGGTGACAGGAATCGCATTCTGATTGAAAGCTTATTCAACAATAACAGTGTTTTTATTTTTTTCTCTTTTACTTTTGTGGAGAGGTTTTTCTGGGTAGGGAGAAGTTTTGGTTTTAATTATTTATTTCCCCCAACGCACTTGCCCGAACTCCCTTCTTGTCTACCCCCAGTGCAATCCATTTTCTGCATCTAGGATGATCTGCTAAGAAGGTACATCGGTTCACATCACTTCTTTATTTAAAAACCCTTCAGTGGACTCCTGTCACTCTAGCTCCACACCTGGATCTGGTGGTCCAGTGGGATCAGGGCCCTGCCTGCCCCACATCCACTGCGCCACACCCACACCAGACCCTCATTCTTCCTTGGAATCCATAATCCTGTTCCTCACAGGGGGATTTCTCACTGGCTATGCGATTCCCTGAAATGTTAATTTATCTGGTCTTTGCAAAACTCCTTCTTTGGGTCACCCTCAAATGCCAAAGTCTCCCCCAGGAAGCCAGTTCCTCAGTCACACTCTCACATATTAAACTCTTCTATTCTCTGTTCACTCCTATTCTTTTTAATTAATTAATTAATTAATTAATTTATTTATTTATTTATTTATTTTTGTGACAGAGTCTCACTCTATCACCCAGGCTGGTGTACAGTGATTCAATCTTGGCTCACTGCAACCTCCACCTCCCGGGTTCAAGTGATTCTCCTGCCTCATCCTCCTGAATAGCTGGGGTTACAGGCATGTGCTGCCATGCCCAGCTAATTTTTGAATTTTTAATAGAGATGGGGTTTTGCCACGTTGGCCATGCTGGCCTTGAACTCCTGACCTCAGGTGATCTTGCCCACCTTGGCCTCCCAAAGTGCTGGGATTACAGGTGTGAGTCACCGTGCCCAGTCTCTTTATTTTTTTAATCATCAATATTTACATGGATTTCTGTTTCCCCTGACACACTCAGAGCTCTGTGATTTCTGTTTCCCCTGACACACCCAGAGCTCTGTCTTTCATGGCGCCATTTTAGAGGTTGACTAAAACTTTGTGGAATTAGAGTTCCATTTCTTTCTTTTTTTGCTGTAAAAATAGTGTTTTAGAAAGCTTATAATTTCTTGTTTATAGAACTTTTTTTAAATACTTTATGTTCTAGGGTACATGTGCCCAACAGGCAGGTATGTTACATATATATACATGTGCCATGTTGGCATGCTGCACCCATTAACTCGTCATTTACTTTAGGTATATCTCCTAATGCTATCCCTCCCCCATCCCCCCCGCCCCATGACAGGCCCAGGTGTGTGGGTGTGTGATGTTCCCCTTCCTGTGTCCCAGTGTTCTCATTGTTCAATTGTAAGTGAATTATGTTACAAGGCAAGAGTTACTACCTTTGTGGATGTGAGTGAACCATGTATTCATTTTTGTATTGGTGTAAGTGAATATCCAAGGGCAGAAGGAACCTCAAAACAGCACAAATATGGTGAGAAGCTACCTGGGTGAGGTGGGTGTGATGTCTCAGATGCCCCTAAATGTTTGTGGGATGCAGGGCAGGAGCAGAACGGGGGAGCTCACAGACCACGTGATTTGATACATAAAAGTCCTCATGCCTTCCTTGACGAATGTACATTCACAGCGATGTGGGTGGTAGCTATGGTTTGTACTCCTCAGGCTCCCTGGAGGGCATATCTGAAATTTGGTCACCTGGATGCAGACTCCTCCTGCCCCTGCCCCCCTCCCCACCTACTGGCTCCTGAACCTCTAAGAGTGAGCCCATGACAATGGGACCCCTCTGCTGACGGTTCCATGCTCCTTGCATCTCTGACAAACCATTTCAGATACCAGCCAAGCTGTCCACCCTCACGAGGAGAGGCCCAAGGAAAAAGCCCATCCAACCCTAAGAGGCAAGCTCAGGTCCATCTGGGCCAGGATTCCAGGGTCTTGAACACCCAGAGAATGGCCCAGGACATTCCCCCTTCCCCGTGGGGAGAAGATCAGCCAGAGGGGGCCTCTGAGCCTGGGTCAGCAGGCAAGGCCCCCGCCCCCAGTTCTAAAATAGAACAGTGGAAAACATTTAAACCACGTCTCCCACCAGTTGAGATTAACATGCGCAGACACAGAATGAAATCTTACACTAAAAAAACAAAAACTACTACAACAACAAAAAACCAGCTTACACATCGATTCACTGAGAATCACAATGAAACCTCCAATCTACTGTACAAAATCAGGCAAGGTCAAAAACTCGCAAGGGGGGCCAAGGATCTCCGTGGAATGCATGCATTTTCATAATTCCAGAAGAAAAGCATGTGCTGACGACTTAGGAATTCTCAACCCCATTACAACCACCTCCTGAAATCTGCAGGCCGCCAACTGTTTACTTTCTACATCAACATCATCAAACTGCAGATACAACACTCAAGCATGAACAACACTGGCTGTGCATGGTGGCTCATGTCTGTAATCCCAGTGCTTTGGGAGCTCCAGGCAGGAGGATGACTTGAGGCCAGGAGCTTGAGACCAGCCTGGGCAAAATAGTGAGATGTAGGAGTGTGATAAACAGAAATTAAAGAATGAAGTATGAAAACAGGAGATGATTTTCATTAAAACCTTTATTGTGATAGGAAGAATGAAATATTAACTTGTAATTAGGGTGATGATACATTCAACCTTATCCAGGACAGTACAGGCTGAGACAGACAACAGACCTGTTGTCTCAGCATAATGATTAACAGCATCCATGTTTACTCTTAAAATATCCCAATTTGAATAAAAACGACATAATTTTCTCACCTGTGAAGTCCTTTAAAACTGGAGTTTAGGAAGAATAAGGGAAATGGCTGGAAGTGTGAGACAGACAACAGGGAAAATTCAGTGACAGTATTGAAGCCCCTCTGCCACGTATGCCTGCAATCAATTCCCTCACTCTTCTATTTTTATTTATTTATTTATTTATTTATTTATTTATTTATTTATTTATTTATTTTTTGAGTTGGCGTCTCCCTCTGTCGCCCAGGCTGGAGTGCAGCGGCGCGATCTGGGCTCACTGCAAGCTCCGCCTCCCGGGTTCAGGCTCCCTCACTCTTTTTACTCATGTCAGCAATACTTGATTTTTCTTTCTTAAGATAATTTTGGTAAATTTCTATTATTTACTGCCAAACAGCCTTGACTAACACATTCTCTGCCATCCCTGGGTCTTTTGCAAACGTGTCCTTTGCGAGGGACAATTTTACCCTCTTCTCTTGTTCACTTGGCTAAATTCTACTTATTCTATTAGTCTTAGCTTAAATACCATATTTTCAAGATTGTGTTCCTTGATTCCTGCAACTCTAGGATAAATGCTTTTTAGAGGCTCCCTGTCCTTGTCTAGTCAGAGAAATTGTTCCCTGGCACTCCACCTTGGTCTGCTTTTACCTTCTCTGGAAGGTGCACTTGCTGAGCTCAGACGCTGTAACTGTCCTGCATGTTGACAAATCAAGCAACATCACAGTGTACAGTGTACAGTGGGTTTTCAAAAAATCTTTGTCGAATGAAGTGGTTAAAGCACTTGGCCCAAGAACTGGCCCCTAGTAGGCATTAAATAAATAGTAACTATTATAAGCTTTATCATGATGTAAGAAAGGATATGAAGAATAAAGATGAAGTGTGAGTTCTTTTTATTTATTGTTGTTGTTGTCGAGACAGAGACTCGCTCTGTTGCCCAGTCTGGAGTGCAGTGGCGTGATCTCAGCTCACTGCAATCTCCGCCTCCTGGGTTCAAGCGATTCTCATGCCTCAGCCTCGCGAGCAGCTGTGACTACAGGCACCCACTACCACGCCTGGCTATTTTTTGTATTTTTAGTAGTGATGGGGTTTCACCATGTTGGCCAGGCTGGCCTTGAACTCCTGACCTCGGGTGATCCACCCATCTTGGCCTCCCAAAGTGCTAGGATTACAGGCATGAGCCATGGCACCTGGCCTGTGAGATTTAAGAAAAAAAAACAAGTAACTCAAATAATCAAGTCTCAAGAAAATAAGTTTACAATCATATAAATACACACACACATACATATACACATATATGAGATAATGTAAACATGTAATTAAAGCATTGATGTATTAACTTCAAACATGTAAGGTAAACTTCGACTGAAATAGAAATAATAGACATTTACAATGAGCTCCAAGAAGCAAGAAGGGAATGTGGTGTTTATTTCCGTTTTTTTAAAAATCTAATCAATTTCCATACCTAGACTTCATTACAGAAAACTCTGTAATTTAGTGGTGCTTATTTTGTAAATGGCTAATGGCACTGTAGTTCTATGAAATGTTTAGAAGCGGATCAAAAATGCTATTGCAGAGCCAACTAAATTATAGACATGGAATAAATGTCAAGTAAAAAATTATTACATTTTGTATGTCAGGTTAAAAACTAATGAATAGTATATCAAAAATGTAGGTCATTATAAAAGGTAGCATGTCATAAAGCAGGCTCCATGTGACCAAGTACACATCTTTATAGAAACCATGACTGGTTCGGGCGCAGTGGCTCACTCTTACAATCTCAGGACTTTGGGAGGCCGAGGCAGACAGATCACCTGAGGTCAGGAGTTCCAGACCAGCCTGGCCAACATGGTGAAACCTCGTCTCTACTAAAAATACAAAAATTAGCTGGGCGTGGTGGCGGCACCTGTAATCCCAACTACTCAGGAGGCTGAGGCAGGAGAATTGCTTGAACCTGGGAGGCAGAGGTTGCAGTGAGCTGAGATTGCTCCACAGAGAAAGATTCTGTCTCAAAAAAAAAAAAAGAAAAAAAAAAGAAAAGAAAAGAAAAAAGAAAGAGAAAAGAAAAGAAAAGAAAACCACAACTGTTGGAGCAATGGCAATAGGGCAATAGGCAGGTACTGTGCCCCAATGGTGTATGTTGCAGCCATCCCGAAATAAGTTCATTGTCCCCCTCTCCTAACTTTTTATTGCTGCTTCCAGTTCTAGCTACCATATTTGAAGACATATAAAAGACATCTCCTTTAGGATTTATTGCATCCACTAAAAAAGCTATAATCTTGCCCCTTTTGCTTTATGTCTACTGATAAATGGACCAACAACACTGGCTCTTTCTTGCTTTCGACTCTGAATCCCACCTCCAACATACGTGTCTTGCAAGAACACCCACACTTCCAGAACTGGATCCTGCAGCCACCCATATGCCTGTCAACACCCAGAGAATCCGCCTTAGATGTCTGCATGTTTAAATTCCTAACTCAGAAAAGGGACACCTTGTGTATGTTATTTAACCAAACGCATCTTTTCTTGTAAGAACATTCTGAGTCACAGGATTCTTATTTTAATTTTTCCTTTCCAAGGTAGCTATGTTAGGAGGAGATTTTTCAACTCTTGTCCAAAACCGTTTACAAATGCAAAAATAGAATGTTAACTAGCAAAATGTTACATTATCTAAAACTCAATAAATTGATAAGACAAAATAAAATATTTATAGGAGAATTTTCATGATTATTCATTCATTTATTCCTTCATTCAAAAATACTTCTGAGGGCCAGGCATGGTGGCTCATGCCTGTAATCCCAGCACTTTGGGAGGCCAAGGTGGGTGGATCACTTGAGGTCAGGAGTTTGAGACCTCAGGAGGCGAACATGGTGAAACCCCATTTCTGCTAAAAATACAAAAATTTGCTGGGTTTGGTGGTGCATGCCTGTAATCCCAGCTACTCAGGAAGCTGAGGCAGGAGAACTGCTTCAACCTAGGAGGCAGAGTTTGCAGTGAGCCAAGATGGTGCCATCACATTCCAGCTTGGGCTGTAAGAGCAAAACTCCATCTCAAAACAAACAAACAAACGAAAACTTCTGAGTGCCTACTGCATGTCAGTTCTAGGCACTTGGGACATACCAATCAACAAATTAGGATCCCTGTCCTTGTGGAGTTTAGATTCTCAAGGGAGGAGATAGCAATACAAAATAAAACCAAGTCATAAGTGAAATATTATGGACAGTAGCAGTGCCTTGGGATAAAGAAGACAGAGCAGTGTCGACGGCATTGAGAGTGTTGGGGGGCAGTTGGTGGTGATTTTAGGTGGGTGGGTCATGGAAGTTCCCCTGAGATGATGACACGTATTTTAAGATAGAGACAGAATCAGCCATGTGGGTACCTAGGGCCAAGGCCACTGAGAAGAAGAACTGAAACTTCTATCAAAGACCCTAAATGGTGGGCCTAGTGCCTCGTTGGAGAAGCATGGACATTCCTGGGGCTGGAGCTGAGAAGTGGGTGGGTGACGAGGCTTACAAGGGAGGTGCGAGGGCGCTCGGTGGGCCAGGTAAGGGGAGAATTGCATGCTGCTGCAAGGGGCTTGGGGCTTGACTCAGTGATCCAGGAGCCATTGCTGAGTTCTGAACATGTTACAAGGGCATGGAGTTTATATTTTAAAGAATTAATGTAGCTGCTGTGTTCAGGACAGACCATGGAGGGACCACGTGGAGGCTGTGAGACCAGTTGGAAGGCTATCGCAGGGGCAAGGCAGAAGATTGGAGGAGACTCAGACATGGGAGGTGGTGTGGAGTGGAGAGACAGGGCCTCATGCTTATATATTTTAAAGGTATGTCCAATAAGGTTTCTGGATGGGCTGCATGTGGAATATGAAAGACAGAATATGAGAATGAACAGGGTGAAAGGGAGAACATTTTTCCAAAATATGCATCTGAAAAAGGTCTAATATCCAGCATCTGTAAGGAACTTAGACAAATTTACAAGACAAAAACAACCTCATTAAAACATGGGCAAAGGACATGAACGGACCCTTTTTAAAAGAAGACATACATGTTGCCAACAATCACGTGAAAAAAAATTCAACATCACCGATCATTAGAGAAATGCAAATTAAAACCAAAATGAGATACCATCTCACAGCAGTCAGAATGGCTATTATGAAAAAACCAAGACATGAAAGATGCTGCTGAGGTTGTGGAGAGAAAGGAACACTTATATACTGTTGGTGGAAGTGTAAATTAGTTCAACCATTATGGAAGACAGTGTGGTGATTCCTCAAAGACCTAAAGACAGAAATATCATTAGACCCAGCAATCCCATTATTGGGTATATGCCCAAAGGAATATATTCATTCTATTATAAAGGCACATGCATGCATATGTTCACTGCAGCTCTATTCACCATAGCAAAGTCATGGAATCAACCTAAATGTTCATCAATGATACACTGGATAAAGAAAATGTGGTATATATACACCATGGAATACTATGCAGCCATAAAAAGCATGGGATCATGTCCTTTACAGGAACATGGATGGAGCTGGAGGCCATTATTCTTAGCAAATGAATGCAGGAAGAGAAAACTAAATACTGCATGCTTTCGTTTATAACTGGGAGCTAAATGATGAGAACACATGGACACATAAAGGGGAATGACAGACACTGCAGTCTCCCAGAGGGTGGAAAGTGAGAAAAGGGAGAGGATCAGGAAAAATAACTAATGGGTACTAGACTTAATAGCTGAGTGATGAATCTAGGTTAGGCACAAAGGCACTCCGAGCTCTAAGGAAGCAACAGGCACCTGACACTTACATGCAAAGTAGGTATCTTAACCACTGCTTTTATGACAAGACAAATTGTTATTCCAAGGGCTAGTGCCATATTGAGCTGAAAACATTCTCATTAGTATGGACTCATATTCCAGGTATTAACAAAGACACCTAAATAATCTAAAAGGTTTTTTCTAAAATTAATAACCTGATTACAGAATGGAAGACATATGCATTTATGAGTTTCTTTGAAAGCTCATGGATTTCTAGTTAGCATGTGAGCTCTGCAAAGCAGGAATCTTGACTTCATTCACTCAATTCTCCTTAGCTCTCAGCAAGGAGGCTGGCAGGTTTACAGACACTCAGAAATCCCGACGGCCTAAATGAATGAGCGAACGAATGAAAGAATGAGAACACACGATGCATACCATTCTTAAATATTCAAAAGAATTGGACTTTTCAATTTGATATTAGCTTTTCTTTGTCTGTAAGCAGTACGTTATTTGATTTAAAATGACATTACAACTCCATTACAGTGATTAGTTAAGTTAAACATGATTCATCTTTTCTCATTTGACATCACACATTCCTATTTGAGATTTTAATATGTATACAGGTGAAATACTGGAGTTTCTACCCCATCCTGAGATTTACTACATTGATGAGTCTACTGCAAATATTAAAGCACTCACTGATTGATTTTGTGTTTAATGCTCTAAAACAAGAGTTGGCAAGCTATATACTGGAAATTAAATCTGGCCCACCAGCTAGTATTGTAGCTTGAAAACTAAGAATGGTTTTACATTTCTTAAGTGGTTAAAAAATATCAAAATAAAAATACTAGTTTATGACACATGAAATTCAAACACAGTCCTGACCACTCACACATGCGTTGTCTGTAGCTGCCCTTGGGCTACACAGCCACAGAGCTGAGGACCTGCCTTGGAGACCACAGGACCTGCAAAGCCTAAAATAGCTACTCCCAGGCTCTTCAGGGAAAAGGTTTACTCCTCCACGGTACAGAACTGTAATTATGAAATAATTTCTTTGCATTTATATGGCATTTTCCTTAGCTTGCTCTTTCCCATTAATTCTCATGTTTTTGAGTTAAGAAAATTGAAAAAGTGCTTTATTATCTGCTTCCTCACCCTGAATTGAACTCTTTATGCATCTAGGTTATCATTTTCCCAAAGCTGCTGTTCAGGATGAGATCCTAGCCCAGAATAGAAACGCTGCCTCTGTAAGTCTCCCTGGCTTTGGGTCTTGCAGGATCGACGGGAACCAGCAGCTGGAGTTTTGTGACACGTGTCCCTGTGCTTCAGTGGCTGAACAGGTTTGGAAAGCACTCGGAAGGAGTATACCCTCTGCCGCCATTGGGGTGCATCAACTCAGCCCAGACTCCGGAGGAACGACAGTGGCCTGGACACAAGAACGTTCCACCAAATTAAGGGTAAACATTCCTCATTTCATTTCTGAAAATGTCAAAGTGCTCAATAACTACAGACAGGGTCCACCGAGAACAAACCCCACCTTGAAGAACAGAGGCTGAGGATGGTTCCAGTGCTTAGGGAAACAAATACTTTTGACAATCCCTTTCTTTATATTTTCCCATGGTTCTTGAGTATTACACAAAACAAAACAAAAAACGAAAACCCCGACCTAACTCAAACCATGACTTTATATGTAGAAAATAAAACTGTAACCTCTAAGAAAAAAAAAATACATAGAAGAAAATCTTCCAGATTTAGGGTTAGGCAAGGAGCTCTTCGACATGACAACAGAAGCACAATCCATAAAAGCCAACATGGATAAATGAGACTTCATCAACACAGAAAAGCTTTTGCTCTAAAAAAATACCCTGTGAAGAGGATGGAAAGACAAGCTACAGACTGGGAGGAAATGCTTGAAAGCCACATATCTGACAACGGACTAGTGCCTTAAAAATACAAAGAATGCTCAAGACTCAAGAGTAAAGAAAAATAAAATCCCATCAGAAAATGCGCAAAGGAATGAAAAAAAAGAAAAAAAAAACACATTTCACTGTAGAGGAAATACAGATGAGAAATATAAAACATGAAAAGATGCTCAAAATTAGCAGCCATTAGGCAAATAAATGCAGAGATATCACCATATCATTATGAGCACACCTAAAACTAAAATTTATACTATATATGTGTTCTAAATGGTGTAAATACTATAGACAATTTTATATCATCTACAAAGAAATATCAAATGCTGCACAGGAGGCAGAAAAACAGAATCACGTACACATTGCTGGTGAGAATGTAAAATGGTACAGCCATTCTGGAAAATTATTTGGCAGTTAAAAGTGAAACATTCAATTCTGCAATTGCATTCTTGGGCATTTATCTCAGAGAAGTAGAAACTTACGTTCCCATGATAAAGATAACAAATTACGCCTGTAATCCCAGCACTTTGGGAGGCCGAGGTGGGCGGATCACAAGGTCAGGAGATCAGACCGTCCTGGCTAACACGGTGAAATCCTGTCTCTACTAAAAATACAAAAAAAATTAGCCGGGCTTGGTGGCGGCGCCTGTGGTCCCAGCTACTCGGGAGGCTGAGGCAGGAGAACGGCGGGAACCCGGGAGGCGGAGCTTGCAGTGAGCCAAGATGGCGCCGCTCAATCCAGCCTGGGCGGCTGAGCGAGACTCCGTCTCCAGAAAAAAAAAAAAAAAAAAAAAAAGATAACAAATATGGTGCAGTACATACGGCTTGGGAGATGGGTGCACCAAAATCCTACAAATCACCGCTGAAGAACTTACTCATGGAACCAGATACCACCTGTATCCCAAAAACTTACAGAAAAATAAAATAAAATAATAATAATTTTAAAAAGAAAACCTGCGCGTGAATGTTCACCACAGCTCTACTCACGGGAGTCTCAACCTGGAAGTCACCCAGGTGTCCTTCGGCGGTGAGTGATTAAACCAGCCGCTGCCTCCATTCCCTGCAGTTATCTGCAGGAATCTAAAGGAATATGCCCTGGATGCATGCAACAAGCTGGCGCCATCGGCACTCACAGAAAGGTACTGAATGAAGAGGTCAATCCAAGAGACGACACACTTCCCGATTCCCTCCACGGAACATTTGTGAAATGATCAAGAGTCCGGAGAGTGGCTGCCAGGATTAAGAAGGGATGGAGACTGAGGGAAATGGGTACGGCTATCGGTGAGCAGTCCGTGGGATCCTATTGCTGGGGGTAAATGTCCTGCTTGTTGATGGTATCAACATCAACCGTGATAGTGAACTCTAGTTCTAGAGAACGTTACCCTTGGGGGAACTGGGTAAAGCATGCGCAGGGTCTCTCTGTTTTGTTTCTTGCCACTCTAAGTGGATCTACGATTACCCCAAAGTACAAAAAGTTCAATTACAAAAGTGAAAGTTATGTATGTTTGAATTGCAGTATTCACTTGAATTATGCACAGTGCATGCAAACTATTTTATTTCTAAAATTATGCTCATATGAAAAAATATATATTACACACACAGTTAATTTCAAAATTCCGAGAGATTAAAACATTGCCAAGAAGTGGCACAGAAATCATGTATTTCTGAATGTACCTTCATGACAGACGCAGTATGAATCTCATGATTGTGAAATTCCTGACAAATATTGGTAAATCTGAAGATGACAATATCCATTTTCAGCATCACCCATTGCTGGGGATAATTACCATTCTCTTTGAATAATAATAAATACTAAACCAAACAAAGTGTCCTTTCCAGTTAACATAATTACTATTTAACCAAGAGGCTCTATAAATGCTATTACTTTGGGCCAGAAGAAAAAAAAATGCAAATAAAATCAAAGGACAAGGATTCCCTAGACAGACATGTTAAAGCCTCTGAAAATGTGAAAGATTGTAGTCTGTCAGTGGAAGTACAGGTATTAAAGCAGAGGTATAGACAAAAATAATGAGATTATTCAAGCAAACATGGAATACCCAGTGTGATCTGCCCCTCAAGAGTTTGTTGTAATGTTTCAAAGTGGAAAATGTGCTTTAATAAGCTTAGTGTTTAACAAGTACTTAATAGCTATACAAATATGCCATAAAGTATACTTATCAAACGTAAGTCTAAATGAATTCTACAATCTACAAAAATGTGTGTAACAGAAATAAGTAAATTACTTTAATTTTGTACAAGAGGGAATGTGAACTTCATTGCAAGCGAAAACTCAGTGGGAATTCCATGAAAAAGTTTTTGTTACTTAAATAAAAAGACATAATATTCAAGAAGTATTACGGACATTACAGTTATTAAATTAGGCAATAAATCTCCTTGACCCACAAATCCTCATTTTTAATTCAGATGTCACCTACTTTGTGTAATAATAGTACTTACATGTTTTCTCTTGCATCATCAACTGTTATTTCTTTTGTTTTAGAGAGAGTTTCACTTTGTCACCCAGGCTGGAGTGCAGTGGCATGATCTCAGCTCACTGCAACCCCAGCCTCCTGGGTTCAAGTGATTCTCCTGCCTCAGCTTCCTGATCATCTGGGATTACAGGTGTGTGCCACCATGCCTGGCTAATTTTTGTGTTTTTAGACAAAACAGGGTTTCACCATGTTGGCCAGGCTGGTCTCGATTCCTGACCTCAAGTGATCTGCCTGCCGTGGCCTGCCAAAGTGCTGGAATTACAGGCGTGAGCCACCATGCTCAGCCTTGCTTCATCCATTTTTATAGTTGTATTCTAATTCCCCTATTTATATATCGATACATTGGGTCGTGGTTTATCTCAAATTAAATCAAAGAACCTTATAATCAATTATTGGAAAGAGAATATTACTGGTCTACAGTAAATGTTCATTTTTGGTAATGTGTAAAGTCATTTTTTAAATTTCTTACAAATAAATGTTTTAATATTTTAGTGTGAAATTATATTTTTCAGATACCATATAGTTACCCAAATTAGAAAATGTAAAACATAAAAATATGATAGGTTTATACTGTTCACAATAGTATTAGAATCACTTATCTCAATTAAGTTATTAAGACTGCATTGTAAAGTCAACTAACTTTCTTTAATAAATGAATTGTGACTTCTCTGATACAAAAACATGAACAGTTTTGCTTTCATCATGTGAAGATTAGACATCTGTGGGAAAACCAGGTATGTTTCTTCTTTGATGTTTAAAAATAGTACACTACTTAAAGTTATTTTAAAAACACTACTTATCTAATAGTAACACTAATATTTAAACTTTGAATGCAGCATAAAATTCTATTTTTTGCATCCTCATAAAACTAAAAGATCCTTCATTCGTTTATTCAGAGACTTTAGTTTTTTTTCATAGAAACAACAATGAAAACAAAATTTGAAACGTCAACCCTTATTTCCCAAAGATCCTTTTCTAAACATTTATTCACCTTAATAATATGATTAAACTGATTCCCAGCTCTCCAGCAGGTATGAACAATAAAATCTGTATATTGACACAAGGCAGACTTGAGGTGAGGAAATAATTATTAGATTTCTTACGGAACGTTCTCTGTGAATTCACCAGTTCTTTATTAACAATAACTGCCTGGTTTAGAATTTCAATATGTTATGGACACCTCAGGTGGTGTAGTAATGTGAAGATCTGGTATTATAACATTAGCATGATACAGTGATATTTACTTGTGTTCTATCTTTTCCTGTTTCTAAGTCAGAATTCCACTCGCTACATGCCTTTTTGCCACACAAGTGTCAAGAGAATCTTACTTCCGTCAGTTTGAATTGAGTGAGCCGATCAAGAGGCCAAAGAGAGGGAAAAATCTCATTTGAGAACTGCACACTGAATCATTTATCACATAATGCTTCCCTGGAGTCGAGATGCCTCTAGAACAGAGAATAAATATTAACAATCATTTAAATTTGGAGAAAACGTACAAATCAAACGGTTTTTGTGTTTCTTCTTTTGAGGGAAGTACTCATCAAAACTGTGGGGTCGTAAAAAGAGTATTATGTCCTAATTTAACCTAATTAACTAGGAAATGATTGCTAATAGAATTTAATCCACATGATTAAGGTTACATAGCTGGTAAAGATGGAAATAAACCCCAGGCCAGAAACAGTGCCTCTGTTTTGCCTACTCTAAAAATTATACTGATATTATGTGTATGTGTGTGTGTTGGTATACATTTTTCTTATACTCAGTGTCAGAATTGCTAACATTGGTACAGCTTATATGTTCTTTAATAATGAGGAATGCTGCCAAATATATTACTGGGATCCACACCCCAGCTGTATTTTAACCAACTCCGTGAGAATGTAAATTATATGGGAAAAGCAGCTTTAGGACACTTCAGAATGCAATTCAACACTTATCTGTTGAATAGCTGCTCTTGCAGCTGGAACCATTTTAAGGATTGTCACTGTTAAAGCAGAGATGTTAAAAATAATAGTTAATTCATTTAAGGAATTTACACTCTCACTAGAACCAATAACTAAAAAATAAGAAACAATATCAGAAAATAAGCATGGACACATACACAAGAAATAATGAAGAAACAAAGAAAGACAAAATGCTACTAGACGTCAAATGTGAGGCAGAAATGGTAAACGCAGGAATTAGTGCAAAATATCTATGACCTGTGTACGCGAGGATATTCAGCAACAACCCAGCGTGATAAAGATAAATGGGATGAATCTTGTGAAGGGGGGAGTGTAAGAATCATATAAAAGGGGCCGTTATTTACTCTCAGGGATCAGAGATGTTTCCCAAATGGAGTGGTGTTTAACGGCAACTTGTCATGTGAACAGAAGGGAATGGAGAAGGGACTGAGTCTTAGAGGGAGCAGCACGCTCCTGTTACCTGGGAATGTGAAGCCTCAAAAAGAACAAATAAATAATCTGTCAGGAACCAAGAGTGAAGGAGAGGAGTGAAGGTCGAGAAGCCTGACGTTGGCCAATGTGAGGCCGTGCTAGGATTTTATGCTAATGTAAGTGAGAAGCTGAAGAGGTTTTTTCTCAAAGCAGGGCCCCAGCTTTTACATTTCCTTCTGCCAGCATGGCCTTTCTTCAGCCCAACTTGGATGCAGTTGCACCCTCTGCACAGTCCTTTAGACTAGGGTCTTGCTTGGTGGAGACCCGGGTGATGCAGTAGCTCAGCGCGGGGAAGAGAAACGCGGACTGAGATCAGCCTCTCCGTCTCCTCGGAGGCCACAGCAAGTAATTCAGCACTTGGCCATGGAGAGGGGTCCAGTTTTGGATGTGTTATTTTTAGATGTCTGCAAGATGTTCAAATGAACTTATCTACTTGGCATCTTAGAGGTTCATGAGGCAGATGTGAGCTGGAAATAGAGAGCTTTGAAGTTATTACCTTATGAATCCATGTCCATGCCTGGAGGAAAAATTAATTTGCAAAGAGAGAGTATGTGCAGAAAGCAGACCTGATGTCCTGAGACCAAGCCCCCAGGACATCTGTCTCTCAAGGGCAAGCAGAAGACAAGAGGCAAAATCGCAGCCAGGCAGTCAGGAGGCTCCCAGGGATGATCATGAAAACCTAGAGGAAAGAGGGCTGTAAGGCAGAAAGGCAGCAGCACCACAGTTCTGCAAGGGGCCGTTTAAGAGGACCACCTGGCCAGGCCCAGTGGTTCATGCTTATAATCCCAGCACTATGGGAGACCAAGACAGGCAGATCACCTGAGACCAGGAGAGTGAGACCAGCCTGGCCAACATGGCGAAACCCCATCTCTACTAAAAATACAAAAATTAGCCAGGCATGGTGGTGGGTGCCTATAATCCCAGCTACTTGGGAGGCTGAGGCAGGAGAATCGCTTGAACCCAGCAGGCAGAGGTTGCAGTGAGCCGAGATCATGCCATTGCATTCCAGCCTGGTGACAGAGACTCCATCTCAATTAAAAAAAAAAAATAGCTACGCATGGTGGCGGGCATCTGTAATCCCAGCTACTCAGAAGGCTAGGCAGGAGAATCGCTCGAACCCAGGAGGCAGAGGTTGCAGTGAGCTAAGATTACACCACTGCACTCCAGCCTGGGTGACAGAGCGAGACCCTGTCAAAAAAACAAAACAAAACAAAACAAAACAAAAAAACAGGACCACCCTCAGGTGAATTGGTTGAGGTGCATGGTATTTATGACAGCGACAAGTGCAGTAATTACAGAGTGATGAGTGTGGAAACACAAAACCAGGTGGGTTGTGGAATAATTTAGAGGTCAAGAAATGCAGACAGCAAGCACAGACTAAGGTATAAAATTTTGTTGTAAAAGGAGAAGACAAACAAGCTGACACTCAAATGTGAAAGTGAACGATGGTAGTTTTATGTATTATTTTTAAATGTCAGAGACTTGAGCACATTCAAATACTAGAAGTAAGGAGCCAGAGAGAGCGAAGGGTAAAAATCAGGAGGGAAAGAGGCTCCCACTGAGTGGTCACCGCCGGGGCAGCCAGCAGGAACGTCTGTGGGAGGACCACCACTGCCTGGGAAAGCAGGCGAAATTCCCAGGTAACACAAGTGAGAAAGGGTGGCTTGCAGCTAGCTTGCATGACTCTTGGAAGGAAATGAAGGGAAACACCCTGATAGCTTTGCCTCTCACGAGGCGTGACATCCCACTGGGTCATATCCCACAAGGTCATCTGTATGTAAGAGGTCTTGATGCGTTGGATGATTTGAGGAAAGAGGGGAGGATTTGAAATACGAAGCTGCATTGGAGCAAGGGTTTGCTAGAAAAATAAATGGTGGCAGTTGAGCAATTGCGTGGTTGGTGGCCATGCATGCACAGTGGTAAACAAGCTGCCAGGTGTGAGGTTTCCTCAGGAGCTCTCCAGAGTCCGGAGGAGAGAATCCAGGCAGATGCTGGGCCAGCGAGCTCCCAGGGCAAGGGAACACAACACATTGGGAAGAGACTAGATTTTGAGGATGGAACTGCCGCTGATAGGGAAGAAATGTGTCCCAGCAAAAGCAGAGAGCCGATGTAAAGTGAGGAAGCAGGGATGGAAAGAGAAGCAGCAGTATAGAATAACGGGCTGACGTCTGTTGTTTTGGGTTTCCCGGTGGGGCGGGGCACACTGCATGCCTCCCACAGCAGCTGATGGGAGTGGAGCTGGGAGACCAAAGGGTACAGAGGCAGGGGCTGAGGTCACCCAGCTGGGCCAAGCATCGACGGGATGTGCAGGGACTACAGGGACATGCACAGAGTCCTAACTCACTGGGGTGGGAGATCAAAGGGCAGCAGAGGGCAGAGCCTCAGAGATAAGGATTATACCAGAGGGGAACAGGATTCCGCGAAGCCAGGGCCATTGCCCTGTGTGGGCTCAGTTGCCTCTGTCTGCCCTTCCTGGAAGTTTTATGAGGGACGGGCCAATCATTGCATTCCACAGCATTGATCTCCAACGCCCACGGGGTACTCTGGGCACAGTAGGAAGAGACAGGATATTTGTGGGTGGATGAGTGAATTGATACGTGAATGAATGAATGAGTGAATGACTGAATAACAGATGGTAAGTTTTTACTTCAAAACGATTACACCAGTGCCATCACGCACACAATGAGGCCAGGGCGACTGTCCCATCAGGGTGTGGTCAGATGGTTCCTCTCAATGTTTGTCTGGGTGACCGGCATTTTCTACGTTCTCATTACTGAAGCAATTTGTTTCTGAATAACATGTGTTTAGAGACATTGTGATAATCCAGTGAATTAAATGTGGACCATTTCTTTCTCCATGAGGTAATGTTGTCCACCTCTGCCTACCTACTCCTGTGTTGATTGGGTGTTTGAGACTTACCAGAAAATTTTATGCCCAAGGTCCTGGGGAACAGTGAGACCTGAAATGACTGTTGCCTGAGGTATGAACAAACACCCTCCCAATGTGAGCTGGATTCATGGCAGCAGAAAGTGGCCATAAGTGATATTCCAGCTAATATTTTTTTTTTTATAGAAAGAAGCTGAAATTCTATTGAGTAATAAGTATTAAAGCTCCATCCTCAAGAACAGAAGTGCCATTTTACATGCCTTGATTCTCTCCTTCGATTCATAATCAGTCTTGCTAATATTAGAGAAAATGTATCACAGCTAAAATCCTGTCATCCCCCAGAATACAAGACTTAGAACTTCAGCTAAACCAGCATCTTAGTTTCAATCAATTCAACACATGTTCTTCGCATCTGTGTCATGAACCAGGTGTCCACGATTCGGAAAGCTAGAGGCAGCTGTCTTTGGGCCTACGCTGTTCATGATCTATGATCCTAAGTGGTCAACCATAAAAATGTATGGCCAGTTCTCTACCAGTCCCATGAGGAAGATGCTGAGAGCAGAAGGGAGCGATGGCTACACTTGTCTTGTGCTGCCCCTGCATAGAAACTCAGGCCATCAACCATATAGGTTTACAGCTGGTTCTCTCCCACAAAACAGTCCCAGCCTGTTCTGCCATGGGCAGCACCAAAGGCCTCTCCCATAATAAACAACAAATGATGTTTTAAAATGAAAATGCACCTATTAAATTATCTTTCAATAAAGTAAATTAGGGAGAGGTGTCGTGTGGCTGTTACGTTACTACCATTATTTACGGAGAAATCAATCTCGCAAAACCTGAGAATGCAACATGGTTGCAGAGCCATTTTTCCCTGGGACTGGGGGGAGCTAACAGTGCCACGCTGAGCGTTTGTTTAACCCCCAGGGTAAAGGTCAGCTTTGTGTGCTGAACTCCATTTTCTGAGTTTTATGCATGATTAAATGGTAATTAAGCTTTAATGAAAAGTGTTAGGCTGATTACAATTAACATAATTGCAGTAGTCAGTTCATGTCCTTCTGTTTTACACGCTGTGCAGCGCTGGCAGGACAGTGGCCCTTTAACGGGGTTTGGATATCTCACGAGCCTCCAAAGCTCATTTTTCTAGTGGAGAAAATTTAGTCTTCCAGTAAAGTGGAGGTAAATGCACATACAGGGAAGTTTGGGACACAACCCTACTCCATCGATGGCCGTCAAAGGCACATAGACATGAAACATGGAAGATGAGCAAGGACTTTCTCTATCCTCTTTTTTTTTTTTTTTGAGATGGAGTCTCGCTGTGTTGCCCAGGTTGAAGTGCAGTAGTGCTGTCTCGGCTCACTGCAACCTCTGCCTCCCAGGTTCAAGCGATTCTCCCGCCTCAGCCTCCCGAGTAGCTAGGATTAGAGGCACATGCCACCACACCTGGCTAATTTCTTAATTTTTTTATTTTTAGTAGAGATGGGGTATCACCATGTTGGCCAGGCTGGACTCGAACTCTTGACCTCATAATCCGCCTGCCTTGGCCTCCCAAAGTCCTGGGATTATAGGTGTGAGCCACCGTGCCTGGCCTTTCCATCCTCCTACTAGACAGTTGTTCCTGCCCCAAGATTATTTTAAAGCAGTGAAAAAAAATAAGATCAGTTTTAATGAAGAAAATTTACCAGGTGATAGATTAAAAACTGTGGTTACTTAAAAAATGACCATTGAACTTTATAAAACTATTCGGCCTGATTTCAAACTGGTATCAAAATTTTAAGTAATCTCAAGTAAAATAACTTAATCAAGAATTATAACACTTAACAGGTCAACACAGATGCAGCCCTTTTATTAAATAGGTATAATGTGTTGTTTACTAATCAAAGCAAGTCTACAGTATCAAGTACTTCTGATAATAAACATTATACAAAAACCATTTACTTTAAACTATTTATCAACACTGGATATAAAATAATCCAGAGGGGAAAGAATTTTTTGCTATTTGTATTAGTCTGTTTTCATGCTGCTGGTAAAGACATACCTGAGACTGGGTAATTTATAAAGAAAAGAGTTTTAATTGACTCACAGTTCCACATGGCTGGGGAGGCCTCACAATTATGGCAGAAGGCAAGAAAGGGCAACTCACATCTTACATGGTGGCAGGGAAGAGATAGCTTGTGTAGGGAAACTCCCATTTATAAAAGCATCAGATCTCACGAGACTTACTCACTATCATGAGAACAGTACAAGAAAGACCTGCTCCCATGATTCGATTACCTCCCACTGGGTCCCTTCCATGACACGTGGGAATTGTGGGAGCTATAATTCAAGATGAGATTTGGGTGGGGACACAGCCACACCATATCATTATTGAAACTGCAGTTACACATTTATCATTAAAGGCTTCACTATGAAAAATTCTGAATTAAGCTAAACTCAGTTACAATTTGCAGTTGTAACTCAGTTACACATTGTTACAGTAGATGAAGAGGTATTCATTATACAATCAAAGTCATACTAATATTTTCAATATTTATGCATGTGGAAAATTTTCCAGCATATCTAATTAGCAAACACTTGTTGAGTATTGATTATATATTACATTCTAGGAAAACAAAGACCGTCTGCCCTCAAGTAACTTAATCTACTCTTTTAATAAAATGGTAACCCACGATGGGCTAAGCACTATTGTAGAAGTATAAACATTGTGTTTGGGAACTGGAAGTGACAACATGATTGGCTTTGCTAAAGAAACCTTCAAATATGAGATGCGCACACTGGAGTTTCTTGTGCAACAAGGTGGGGAAGGCCAGTCCAGTGTGTAACAGGAACACACACCCAAGCTGAGAGAGGCTAGCATCTGAGTAGAGGTTTCTATAGGCTTTGCCAGAGTGGAGGATGGTGATTGAGGACGATGTTGAAAACTGCTTGGGGGAAGTTTTCAAAAAGGGTTTTGTGGCCTTCATTTTTGGCAGTGGGGAGAATGAGAAATCACTCTGGCTGAGATGAGAGGACAGTGGAGAGTTCTGAGCAGAAGTGAGGTGGTGTTGCCTGAGTTGCCGCTGAAAAGTTTCATCTGGGTGCCTGTGCTCAGGTGGGCCAGAAAGTACGCAGGAGCAGGAAGAAGAAAGCCCGTGAGCAAGGCAGGCGGCTCAGACCCCCAACGGCCTAGACCAAGGAGGCAGGGCAAGGTTAGGAGAATTGGATTTTGGATCTATTTTGAATAGGGACCCCGCTGAATGCATTGTTGGATTCTCCGTGTGTTGTGAGATCTAGAGAGGTATAAAAATGACTCCACATGTTTCATCCTGAGCCACTGGCAGGATGGAGTAGACTTTACCCAAACAGGGAAGACGTCAAGGGGCCCAGGATTGGGAAAGGCATGAACAAGGACCGTGGTTGAGTTCAGGCATTGAGTTGCCTCTCTGCATCTCTGCAGCAAAGCAGAGACATCAAGAAGGCAGGTAGATGCTCAGGGGAGAAGACTGGGAGGCTGACTGGTGTTTCCTAAGGACTACCAGAATTGGGTATTTATTAACTAGTAATGGGATTGGGGGGATGGATTATATCGAAGGGTTACATTAAACCACATGGAATTGCCAACATTCCATCATTTCTTACCCACAAAAATGACAATTGTATAAAGTTCAAATTGGTACACACGGAAAACTGAGTAAAAGAAAAGCAAGCTGTAGAAACTTTCATGGGTATCTTAATGTTTGTTGCTTCTTAAAAAATATATGGATAGAGAAGAAAGGAGACCCAAGGACAAGCCCTCCTGGCATTTGATCTTTAGAGTTTCAAGGGAAGAAAGATGTGAATCAGCCAAACAGCCAATGAGAGAGTGGCCCTTGGAATAAGGAGCAACAAGAGAGAATTATAAGACGGAAAACAACTGAAGACAGTGTTTCAAGAAGAAAGAGTCAAATAAGTGTTTAAAAAGCTCCAACATAACATGGAATTACAAGATAGAGAGGTAGTGCAACCCTGATGTTAAGTTCTTGTTTAAAATGTACTTTCAAACTGTGCTTGGGAGAAATATGGTAATTCAAATGTCTTCAAGAAAACAAATATTCAGATGACTGTTTTCTCTCCAATAATTTAATCACACCTCTAATGCTTATTTCACATGCTATTGACATAGAATCAAGTAAAAAATAGCCTACCAAGAAATCTAATTTAATATAATTGAATAAATATCATTTTTGCTTGGCAACAATGGCCACACTTAAAACATCAATCATATAAGGAAAACAGTTCTTTTTGAGTTCTATTTACAAATGTTCAAAATCATAACTAATTCCAATGTTTTAGATTATAAAATTAGCATGGCTTATGAATCACAACACAATCTAATTTATGGGTAAAGTTCCTCATTTTTTTTTGGTACCAGGTTCATAAAGACAAATAAATGAGAGATTTCCATCCTCCTGCCTACAAAAGAGCAGTGACGGCTTCTTGGGTGTGACGGACAGGCTCCTTGGCACTTTGTGAAGAGTTTCCCACCTTTGGCTTGGAAAGACGCCAGCTTGATGTAGTTTCATAGCTGGATTCCCCAGTGAGGGGAGGAAGGTGGGTGGAGTGAAGGGGACAAAACAGCCCCGTTTCTCCTGCAATGAAGCAGGGTGCCTGGGTCGGTTTCCTAATTATGACTGAGGGGTTATAGGAACCTTCTTTTCTAAAACTAGAAAACCAGGACATGTGATTTACTCCAGGTATAGGAGTCAAATGTTTATCAGGTTCTCAGGGAGATGGAGACTGATGCCCCATTCTCAATGGTTCCCAGAAGTGGCAAGCTACCTTTTGTGGAGAGTGGCTGAATGACTGGCTTGGGGTGGTCAGACCAGGGTCTTCGTGTTCCAGCCCAAGATCCTTAGAGAGAACCACATGAGATGAATTACTGTGACTGTCCAGACCAGTGGCCCCCAAATGAGAGCAAGAGGGAGTATAACGACTGGGGCAGAGGTAGAACCAAGTCCCTCTCTGTACTCACCCCACTGAATCATCCTGCAACTCCCTGACCATCCAACACTGGCAGCAGGTTTTTAAAATACAGTGGTATTTGACTTCTTGTCAACTCGAATGCATGGGAGCTAGAACTGGATATGATTTGTCTTAGGAAAAAGACTTTTATTTTACAGCCATGATTATAGCACACTCACGGCCATTTCATACACTTGCCAAGGTCCTTTACAGAACTGTATTATTTAAAATCCCACATGATACATATGACACACTCCCAGTGGGATAATTTGAGAGTTTCTTGCCAAAGGTTGGGTTTGGAAATTCTAGGAAGAAGAGTTTGTGTTAGTCTCCTCTCATGCAGCTAATAAAGACATCCCTGAGACTGGGTGATTTATAAAGGAAAGAGGTTTAATTAACTCACAGTTCAGCAGAGCCGGGGAGGCCTCAGGAAACTTACAATCATGGAGGAAGGTGAAGGGGAAGCAAAGCGCCTTCTTCACAGGGTGGCAGAAAGGAGAAGGGCAAGCACGAGAAATGCCAGACACTTACAAAACCAACAGATCTCATGAGACTCTCTTATTGTCATGAGGACAGCATGGGGGCAACTGCCCTCATGATCCAACCACCTCCACCTGGTCCACCCTTGACACATAGGCATTATGGGCATTACAATTCAAGGTGAGATTTGGGTGGGGACACAGAACCAAACCGTATCAGGAAGGTTACTCGGAATTAGTACAGAAATCTGGGAAGAGGTGGTGAATGCGGCAGCTTGAGCAAAGCAGTCCGTGTGGATCATGGGGTACAGCGGACCCCGGGGTACCTGAAGAGAGGGGTACGAGGCCTCTGTGCCCTGACATGCCCTCCTACCCCAGCTCTTCACCCTTGCTGGAGCTCCTTATTGGAAGAACCCAATACAGATTTGCCTTGAGGGCCACAAAGTAGTTAAAGGAGGAGAAAATAGTAGATTTTGGGGCCAAAGGGAAAATAAATGACATCCAGGGTGGAATTCTGGAAGACAGAAATGTCCTTAGAAATTGATACTCTATCCTCATTTCATAAATAAAGTAAAAATAACAGAGACAAAAGGTCAGTCTCAAAGCATTAGGGGGCAAGATAGAAACTCACATTTCCAGAATTACAGTCTAGACTATGCTTTTTAAATGTTGTACCACTCTAAGTTTTTATATCTTGTTTTTCCTTTCAATAAACTTCTAAAGACAATCTTGCAGAAACTCCTTCATGTAAATGCCTCAGAGTCAAAGTTATATTCTAGCTCCTAGGTGAGTATTTCTCAAAATTTATACCAGAATTGGGATTTATTAACTAATGACAGGGTTGGAGGGATGGATCCTATCCAAGTGTTACGTTAAACCATGTGAAATTGCCAGCATTCAATCATTTTTTGCGCACAAAAATGACAATTTCATATGATTCAAATAAGTACACATGGAAAGCTGAGTAAAAGAAAAGTAAGCAAGTATCACTTCTGTAGAAACTTTTATGGTGTCTTCATGCTTATTTCTTCCTAAACATTCATATATTAATTAATTATATGAGAAGAAACATGTCCATGATCCTCAAATAATTATAATAAAAGGTCTTCTTTTTTTTTTTTTTCTACCCAAGTTAGAAAGATGTTCTCTGAAGAGAGAATCATGAAGAACATACAGAAAAAAAGAAGTGATGACCAGGTTTCAACAGTCATTGTTAAAACAGGAAGATTTTAAAAGGCCAGGAATAAAACGAAGTGCATTCTTTCCACACAATCCAGGAACCCTCTTCTCAGATATCTAGTCACGTGAACTGAAAACTTATGTCCATACAAAAATCTGTACACAGATTGTTTATAGGTAGCTTTAGGCATAATTGCCAAAATTTTAAAGCAACCCAGATGTCCTTCAGTAAGAAGATGGGTAAACAGGCTGGGCAAGGTGGCTCACGCCTGTAATCCCAGCAGTTTGGGAGGCTGAGGCAGGTGGATCACCTGAGGTAAGGAGTTTGATGCCAGCCTGGCCAACATGATGAAACCCTGTCTCTGCTAAAAATATAAAAATTAGCCAGGTGTGGTGGTGCATGCTTGTAATCCCAGTTACTCGGGAGGCTGAGGAAGGAGAATCCCTGGAACCCAGGAGGTAGAGGCTTCAGTGAGTCAAGATTTTGCCACTGCACTCCAGCCCGGGAGACAAAGCAAGTCTCCATCTCAAGCAAAAAAATAAAAAGTGTAAATAAACTGTGGTATAACCAGTCAACAGAATATTATGCGGTGATATAAAGAAATGATCCACAAAGCCATGAAAAGACCTAGAGCTTGAAAGTATCTTACTAAGTGAAAGAAGACAACGTGAAAGACCACACGCTGCATGATTCTAACTCTATGACTTTCTGGAAAAGACAAAACTGTGGAGATAGTGAAAAGAGTGATTGCCAGGAATTAGGAGGAAGGGAGGGATGAATAGGCAGAACACAGGGGATTGTTAGGGCAGGGAAATGACTCTTTGGGAGGCTATGACTACAGATGCATTTTTCCAAACTCATTGATGTAGTTTGGATCTGTGTCCCCACCCATGCTGAACTGTAATCCCCAGTGTTAGAGGTGGTGCCTGGAGGAGGTGACTGGATCATGGGGGTGGTTTCTAATGGTTTAGCACCATCCCCCAGTGCTGTCTCGTGATACAGTTCTCTCGAGATCTGGTTGTTAAAAAGCATGTAGTGCCTCCTGCTTCACTCTCTCTTCTCCCTTCCCCAGTCACGGAAGATGTGTCTGCTTCCCCTTCCCCTTCTGCCAGGATTGTAAGTTTCCTGAGGCCTTCCCAGCCATGCCTTCTGTACAGCCTGCTGAGCTGGGACTCAATTAAACCTCTTTTTTTGATAAATTACCCAGTCTCAGATAGTTCTTTATAGTAATATGAGAATGGACTCATATACCCATGGAATGCAGAATACCAAAAGTGAGCCCGGAGAAAACTGTGGCTATCGGCTGATAATGATGGGCCAGGGCAGGTTCATTGACTGCAACAAATAGACTGCTCTGTGGGGTGCTGACAGTGGAGGAGGCTGTGTGCTGTGGACAGAGAGCACGTGGGAACTCTGTGCCTTCCACTCGATCTTACTGCGAGCCCAAAACTACTCTAAAAAAATAAAACCTGTTGAAGAAAATGCATGGAAAATACAGAATGAAAAGAAGAGGAGAAAGAACATAATCTCATAACTTTCTCAATTTTTTTGTTTTGCCAAATAAGGCCAATGAATCACAAATCTACCATCTGCTCTTGCCACCATTTCAAAAGATTAAGAAAATTTTATATCGCAACGAAAAAGCAAGAGTGACATAATTTTGGAGTAAAAGACTTTTTTTTTTTTCTCCAAGGCAGGATAGCTGGAACACTCTTACTTTCATATTTTTGTGAAGGACCAGTGAAAATTTTACCGTGTACAAGCACTACTCCACAGGCACATGTTTGCAAGTTACTGCTTCGGAGCACAATGAAACCAGAGGTAAAAAATTGTGCAGACTATAACCTCGATTTTATTAGCAACCTTTTAAAGCATTAAATTGACCTAAGTCAATTTTCTTATGTAAATCCTAAATATGACTTGCCAGGGACCGGCCAAGAGACAAATTGAGTCTGAACGTGTTTGTGTGCAAATTCTACTTGTTTTATGATGACGGCTGACCTTGTGTGCCGCCCAATTATATGGCATCTCTCCACAGTGCCATCCGGAGGGAAATAAAAGGCTGAACTGCCACAGAATATCTCCATTCCTTCCTTCTTCGGAAACCTTTCATCAAAAATGGGCTAGACAGCAAAGATGGGAATTATCATTAGGAGATAATAGTCCATGTGTGCAAATATGGTTTCACACTAGTAATTCAGCAGAGGCTCCTCTGTCATATTAACTTCTTGAAACTTTATCCCTAAGGTGAAAAAAAATTCAAGGACCGTCCGGAACCGGGAAGTTGCGAACAGAGAATCAAAGGATGTTTGATTAGCAGGTTGTTAGCACAGAGACTTCATTACATAAAGAAAGAGTCCGACTGAGGCATGCAGGGAACCTGGAATCGAGGCCGGGTTAGGGGAACCCTGAAGATAGGCTTTACATTTATGTAGAGACCCACATCTCTTTTGCATCCAAGTCTAGACATTTTCTGACTAATTGAAACCTTTAAAGTTATACATTTTTTTTACATGTAACTAAGTAGGTCCGTTGCCTGTCCTGACCTTACAATGAACAGAATTCCCTAAAACAAATTGTTCCTTTGATACTGACAATGTTCAGAACACACTACTCCAAAATATGCAGTTTTGAGGAAACTACAGAAGCAGCAAAGCCACTCCAGCCTCCGCCTGCCCTTCTGCCCTGAAGCAGACCGTAGAATAATTATCTGGCCTTCCTCGGAAGCAGGTCATGAAACCTTCATTCTAAAAGGGCACCCCCAGGATGCAGAGGACACGAATGAAGACATAGACACACAGGGAAGAAGCTGAGAAAAGAAGCCTTGTTAAGTTCCTCCCAGTTTATCACCACTAAATCCTATCTTTTCATCCTCTAATCATACTTCTGCACGACTGTCCATTAAAACACACAAGTTTCTCTCTTTCTTTGGGTCTTCATTTCTGAAGGTTCCAGTGTCATGCAAAACGCACATCAAATAAGTTTGGTTATGCATTTCTCTTGTTAACCTGGCTTCTGTTATCGTGGCCTCAGCCATGAATCCAGCAATGGGGGAAGAGAACTCTTCTCTGCAACATGCGTTTTCCTAACTTCAACTTAGGCTCAACACATTGCATCTGTGTAGGGAGACGCTGGAGAATACAAATGAAGGGAGTTCTGTGTTCATGGCAAGACTCTGATATCAAGGTAAAGAAGAAGCAAGCTGTGCCACCTACTTGAGAACTGGATGGAGAAGCCAGACTTGCTGATGAAGAAGTCGCTGTCGAACTGCAGGGTGAGTGAGTTGAAGGTGCTGTGGATGTCCTCGGGAAGGGCAGAGCCACTCCACTCCTTCAGCAGGATGTCGCTGTCCACCGGCCCGTCCCAGACCTTGAGGATGTCATGAGCCATCTCCGTGTCGAAAACAATGAAATGGAGGCTGCAAGAGAGAACACAATAGCGCTACTTCCCGTGCATCCAGCGTGTCCTCACCCCAAAGCTGTCTCGTAAGCGAGCTCATTTCGCTTTCACAAAACCCCACCAAAATGTGCCTCGGTGTTGTCTGACAAGGAAGGATGAGGAAAATGAGGCTCACCGAAGTTAAATCAGGAGTGCAGACTGGG
Source organism: Piliocolobus tephrosceles (assembly GCF_002776525.5). Lineage (NCBI taxonomy): Eukaryota > Metazoa > Chordata > Mammalia > Primates > Cercopithecidae > Piliocolobus > Piliocolobus tephrosceles. Next base: position 8,102,260 of record NC_045440.1, on the reverse strand, counting down.
ATAAAGCGCACAGGACCTCAGTCCGTCACGGATGCAGAGAGATAGGTGAGCTAGATGCTGAGCTATCCGTTTTAGGATAAAAGGATTCCTTTAGAGACTTCCAGATCTATATTTATAATGTAAGCTTTGTACGGCACACAGACCAAGTGTAAGTTTGGCATTGACAGGTGTGTTTGAAGCAGATCTAAGGCGGCTTTGGCGCAGTCACTGTTGTTCAGGCAATGCCCCGCTAGGTGGCAGCAGCCACACCAGAGAAAAAAGCTTGCACCAGAAGGACATTTTCTACCTGTATCTGAAGGGTCTGCTCTTGTGTTGTACTTGTTTCTAAAAATTTTATTTTAAAACCTCATTATTTCAAATACCAACACAAAGGCAAAAATGGGTAATATAAACTCCCTTGTTTATAAAATTTTACCATACTTGTATTTACTTCCAGGTATTTTTCAGAGTGACTTAAAAATCTTTATGCCAGAGGGACTCACGTTCAGAGGCAGCAGGATCTATGTAGTCCTATTTACGGCCGTTGAATCAAAAAGGGTTTAGCTAAAACACTAGCAAAAATTAGCAGGCCCTGAATGGGTCTGATTTACAGTTTTTTATTTCCTGAATGTTGCACACCGATTGCAAGGAAGGTAAACTCACAGTGGACGACAAAGAAAAACACTACCCGTGAGTCTCAACCACTTTGTTTTGCACATATTACATATTTAAAGAAAACACTTATGTCATTTTGTGTAAGGTATGGAATGTTTGGTGTATTTTTAAAATAATCAAGATGAATCATTAAACATAGAGAAAACTACAGCAGATAGTAGACCTTTATTTTCCTACCGCCACCAGTGTTAACATTTTGCCCTATTTGCCTCAGAACTTTTTAAATTTGTTTTTGAGATGGAATCTCGCTCCCTCTCCCAGGCTAGAGTGCAGTGTCATCATCTTGGCTCACTGCAACTTCCACCTCCTGGGTTCAAGTGATTCTCATGCCTTAGCCTCCCAAGTAGCTGGAATTACAGGCGTGAGCTGTTACATCCAGTAATTATTATTGTTATCTGTATTTATAGTAGAGATGAGGTTTCACCATGTTGACCAGGCTGGTCTTGAACTCGTGACCTCAGATGATCCACCCACCTTGGTCTCCCAAAGTGCTGGGATTATAGGCGTGAGCCACCATGCCCAGCCCAGAACTTTTTATAAAACAAAATCTTATACATGCAACCATTTTTAGCCTCCATTCCACCAAATCATTGGTTCTTTCTCTTATCACACACTCTAAAGTTGTAATGTAATATTCCCATTTATATTTTTATAAGCTTCATATATGTGTGTGTATATTCATATCCCTAAAAAAATAGTACTACTGTCTAAGAGTAGTTACATATTAAATATCACTTGACACGCGTGTGCTTGTATCACTTTCAATTTGCTTTTATTTATTTATTTATTTATTATTTTATTTATGTTTTTGGAGACAGAGTCTTGCTCTGTTGCCCAGGCTGGAGTGCAGTGGTGTGATCTCTGCTCATTGCAAGCTCTGCCTCCCGGGTTCACACCATTCTCCTGCCTCAGTCTCCCAAGTAGCTGGGACTACAGGCGCCCGCCACCAGGCCCAGCTAAATTTTGTATTTTTAGTACAGATGGGGTTTCACCATGTTAGCCAGGATGGTCTCGATCTCATGACCTTGTGACCCACCCATCTCGGCCTCCCAAAGTGCTAGGATTACAGGCGTGAGCCACTGTTCCTGGCCTCAATTTGCTTTTATACTGAGTATTATGGGAGAGACTGTTATACTAAAAAAATGTAGAATTTTGTTAATTTACTTTAAAACTGTAAGTGCTTTATTTTCCTAGTTCCCGACTAAAGGGTAGTTTGTTTCTACTTTTTAATTTTGACAAATGGTATCACACTGGATATTCTACTGTACTGATCCAAGGATCTTTCTAGGCCGGCATGATAAAGCAGATTTGTTAACTCGCTCTCCCTTGGGATTCTAACTGCTTTGGTCCAGGGTAATGTATGAATGCCCTTGTTTTATTCTATCTTTAGCAATACCTGATTACCATCAGACTAAGAGTTGTACAAATAGAAAATGTGATGGTTGTGGAATGGTGTCTGGTTTCAATTAGTTTCCCTGATCACTCATAAAGTTGATCATCATTTTGCATCTATAACACATTCCCTTTTTGATTTAGTTCAATAATTCAACATTTACTGAGCACCAAGAGTATACTGAGTGCACTTCAAGGAACTTTGCATACATCTGCCAAGTTGAGTCCTGCCTTCGTGGAGTTCGTGTTGTACAGGTAAGAGACAGGCAAACTACAGCATCCATAACAAATGAATGAAGAATATGGAATGTTAGTAGGTGGCAAATGCAATTGAAGAACTAAAAAAGTAGAAAAGAAAAAGAATCACTGGGGATACTAATTCTTAGGGGAGGAATGAGAAGGCGAAGTATTAAATAGGGTGGTTAGATTAAGCCATCTTGGTGGAGGGAGATTTGGGTGGAGCCTTGAAGGAATTAAGGGTGTTTGTCTTATCCTGGTAAGAATTCAGCCAAGCAAAAGCCCCACATAAGGGGCACACCATCAGCATTTGAGAACACCCAGGAGCCAGTGCAGCCAGAGCAGAGAAACGGGGACTGGGAAGGAAGAACTGAGAGCAGAGAAGAATGGGGGTTGTGAAATGGATGGTGCGAAGAGAGGTGCCTATGCATAGAGGGCTTTGTAGGCTGTTTTAAGGATGATATACCAATGCAGGATGTTTAGTGAGTCCTCACCAACAATTTAAAGAACTGTTCCTGCTAGCTCTGTTGACAACAAGCCATGGAGGGAAAATTACACTCTGTCAATGTTTCGAGTAATCCGAGAAAGTTGCGTATGTGCTGAGATGAGCTGAACGTGGAGGTACCGAGGCACTGGTCAGGTCCTGGATACATTTTGAAGGGAGAGAAAACAGGCTTGGAAGAGGTGTGCCTGAGGTGAGGATGTGCCGACCCTGTAAGTTTGTCCCTAAGAAACCAGAAACGTGGAGTTGTCATTCACTGAACTGAAAAACGGTACAATATGTTTATGGGATGGGGAAAATCAGAGATCCTGTCTTGCACCTGTTGAGTTTAAGTTGTCAACTAGATATAGATGGATGGGTATGTAGGCAGCTGTTCATGTGAATCTGGAGTTTCAGTGAGAAGTCAGAGTGGAGAAAATAAACATGTATGTCTTCAACAAAGAAATGGTTTATAAACTATGGGACTGGATGAAATCTTTGAAGGTCTTAGGTAGAGGAGAGAAGAGGACTATGGATTCTGAATTACCTGGTCACATATGGTTGCCATTAAGCAGAAAGCATCCTAGAGCTGGAAATAATTCTAACAAAAATGTGCAAGTCTTTCACCCAGAAAACTGCAAAACATCATTGAGACGAATTGTACAAAACCTAAATAAATGGAGAAGTATATAACACCAAGGACCAGAAAGTTCAGTACTGCAAAAGATGCCATTTTTCCCCAAAATGATCTATTGATGTCATGGGACATCAGTAAAAATCCAGGCAATGTCTTTTGTAAAAAATTACAAGCGTTTCTGAACTTCATGTGGAAGTGCAGAGGGCCAAGAATAGTCACAGTGATCTACATAAAGAAGAACAAAGCTAGATTTTCATACTGGGTATCAAGATGTATTATAAAGTAAATCAGGAATTTAGTTAGGCTTTGTACTATATAGGCAAATAGATCAATGGAATGGAATACAGTTTGGAAACAGATCTATATAGATCTAATTTTCTAGTTAATTACTACGTTTGTACTATAGTGCAATAAAGAAATAAATCACTTTTCAACAAATTGTCAACTGAACTTAACTATGGACAAAAATCTGTGACACTTCACTCTCCATACCATACACAAAAATTTATCCCCAATGGAATACAGATGTGAATGTGAAAGGTAAATTAAGTTTTCTAGAAGAAAACCTAAGATAATATTTGTATAGCTTTGGGCAGAGAGGATCTAGCAATCTGGACACAAAATCACTGAAGCCAACCTTAACAAAGTTTGTGGCATAGTGTACATTTAAACGTAGTTTAAAAATTTATGGTCAGGTGCGAAGATGGCCGAATAGGAACAGCCCCAGCCTCCAGCTCCCAGCGTGAGTGACACAGAAGACGGGTGATTTCTGCATTTCCAACTGAGGTACTGGGTTCATCTCACTGAGGTGTGTCGGACAGTGGGGGCAGGACAGTGGGTGCAGCCCAAGGAGCGAGAGCTGACGCAGGGCAAGGCATCACCTCACCCAGGAATCACAAGGGGACAGGGAATTCCCTTTCCTAGCCAAAGGAAACCGTGACACACAATACCTGGAAAATTGGGTCACTTCCACCCTAATACTGCGCTTTTCCAAGGGTCTTAGCAAACGGCACACCAGAAGATTATATCCCGCGCCTGGCTCGGAGGGTCCCACGCCCATGGGGCCTTCCTCATTGCTAGCACAACAGTCTGAGATCTAACTGCAAGGCAGCAGTGAGGGTTGGGGAGGAGCGCCCACCATTGCTGAGGCTTAAGTAGGTAAACAAAGCTGCTGAGCTGCTGGGAAGCTCGAACTGGGTGGAGCCCACTGCAGCTCAAGGAGGCCTGTCTGCCTCTGTAGACTCCACCTCTAGGGACAGGGCATAGGTAAACAAAAGGCAGCAGAAACCTCTGCAGATGTAAATGCCCCTGTCTGACAGCTTTTAAGAGAGTAGTGATTCTCCCAGCATGGAGGCTGAGATCTGAGAGTCGACAGATTGTCTGCTCAAGTGGGTCTCTGACCCCCAAGTAGCCTAACTGGGAGACATCCTCCACTAGGGGCAGACTGACACCTCACACCTCACACAGCTGGGTACACCTCTGAGATGAAGCTTCCAGAGGAACAATCAGGCAGCAACATTTGCTGTTCAGCAATATTAACTCTTCTGCAGCCTCTGCTGCTGATACCCAGGCAAACAGTGCCTGGAGTGGACCTTGAGCAAACTCCAACAGACCTGCAGCTGAGGGTCCTGACTGTTAGAAGGAAAAATAGCAAACAGAAAGGACATCCACACCAAAACCCCATCTGTACATCACCATCATCAAAGAACAAAGGTAGATAAAACCAAAAAGATGGGGAAAAAGCAGTGCAGAAAAGCTGGAAATTCAAAAAATCAGAGTACCTTTCCCACCCCAAAGGAATGCAGCTCCTCACCAGCAATGGAACAAGGCTGGATGGAGAATTACTTTGATGAGTTGAGAGAAGAAGACTTCAGACAATCAAACTTCTCTGAGCTAAAGGAGGAATTACAAACCCAGTGCATAGAAACTAAAAACTTTGAAAAAAGATTTGACGAATGACTGACTAGAATAACCAATGCAAACAAGTCCATAAACGAACTGATAGGGATGAAAACTGTAACACAAGAACTACATGGAAAATGCACAAGCTTCAGTAACTGACTTGATCAACTGGAAGAAAGGGTATCAGTAATTGAAGATCAAATGAATGGAATGAAGTAAGAAGAGAAGTTTAGAGAAAAAAGAATAAAAAGAAATGAACAAAGCCTCCAAGAAATATGGGACTATGTAAAAAGACCAAATCTACATCTGATTGGTGTGCCTGAAAGTGATGGGGAGAATGGAACCAAGTTGGAAAACACTCTGCAGGATATTATCCAGGAGAACTTCCCCAACCTAGCAAGACAGGTCAACATTCAAATTCAGGATACAGAGAACACCACAAAGATACACCTCAAGAAGAGCAACTCCAAGACACATAATTTTCAGATTCACCAAAGTTGAAATGAAGGAAAAAATGTTAAGGGCAGCCAGACAGAAAGGTCGGGTTGCCCACAAAGGGAAGCCCATCAGACTAACAGCGGATCTCTCGGCAGAAACTCTACAAGCCACAAGAGAGTGGAGGCCAATATCCAACATTCTTAAAGAAAATAATTTTCAACCCAGAATTTCATATCCAGCCAAACTAAGTTTCATAAGTGAAGGAGAAATAAAATCCTTTACAGACAAGCAAATGCTGAGAGATTTTATCACCACCAAGCCTGCCCTACAAGAGCTCCTGAAGGAAGCACTAAACTTGGAAAGGAACAACCAGTACCAGCTATTGCAAAAACGTGCCAAAATGTAAACACCATCAATGCTAGGAAGAAACTGTATCAACTAACGAGCAAAAAAACCAGCTAACATCATAATGACAGGATCAAGTTCACACATAACAATATTAACCTTAAATGTAAATGGGTTAAATGCTCTAATTAAAATACACAGGCTGGCAAATTGGATAAAGAGACAAGACCCATCAATTTGCTGTAGCCAGGAGACCCATCTCACATGCAGAGACACACATAGGCTCAAAATAAAGGGATGGAGGAAGATCTACCAAGCAAATGGAAAACAAAAAAGGCAGGGGTTGTAATCCTAGTCTCTGATAAAACAGACTTTAAACCAACAAAGATGAAAAGAGACAAAGAAGGCCATTACATAATGGTACAGGGATCAATTCAACAAGAAGAGCTAACTATCCTAAATATATATGCACCCAATACAGGAGCACCTAGATTCATGAAGCAAGTCCTTAGAGACTTACAAAGAGACTTAGACTCCCACACATTAATAATGGGAGACTTTAACACCCCACTGTCAACATTAGACAGATCAATGAGACAGAAAGTTAACAAGGATATCTAGGAATTGAACTCAACTCTGCACCAAGCGGACCTAATAGACATCTACAGAACTCTCCATCCCAAATCAACAGAATATACATTCTCCTCAGCACCACATTGCACTTATTCCAAAATTGACCACATAGTTGGAAGTAAAGCACTCTTCAGCAAATGTAAAAGAACAGAAATTATAACAAATTGTCTCACAGACCACAGTGCAATCAAACTAGAACTCAGGATTAAGAAACTCAATGAAAGCCACTCAACTACATGGAAACTGAACAAACTGCTCCTGAATGACTACTGGTTACATAATGAAATGAAGGCAGAAATAAAGATGTTCTTTGAAAAAAATGAGAACAAAGATACAACATACCAGAATCTCTTGGACACATTTAAAGCAGTGTGTAGAGGGAAATTTATAGCACTAAATGTCCACGAGAGAAAGCAGGAAAGATCTAAAATTGACACCCTAACATCACAATTAAAAGAACTAGAGAAGCAAGAGCAAACACATTCAAAAGCTAGCAGAGGGCAAGAAATAACTAAGATCAGAGCAGAACTGAAGGAGATAGAGACACAAAAAACCCTTCAAAAAATAAATGACTCCAGGAGCTGGATTTTTGAAAAAGATCAATAAAATTGATAGACCACTAGCAAGACTAATAAAGAAGAAAAGAGAAAAACCAAATAGACGCAATAAAACATGATAAAGCGGATATAACCACCGACCCCACGGAAATACAAACTACCATTAGAGAATACTATAAACACCGCTATGCAAAGAAACTAGAAAAGCTAGAAGAAATGGATAAATTCCTGGACACATACACTCTCCCAAGACTAAACCAGGAAGAAGTTGAATCCCTGAACAGACCAATAACAGGCTCTGAAATTGAGGCAATAATTAATAGCCTACCAACCAAAAAAAGTCCAGGACCACATGGATTCACAGCCGAATTCTACGAGAGGTACAAGGAGGAGCTGGTACCATTTCTTCTGAAACTATTCCAATCAATAGAAAAAGAGGGAATCCTCCCTAACTCATTTTATGAGGCCAACATCATCCTGATACAAGCTTGGCAAAGACACAGCAAAAAAGGAGAATTTTAGTCCAATATCCCTGATGAACATCGATGCAAAAATCCTCAATAAAACACTGACAAACTGAATTCAGCAGCACATAAAAAAGCTTATCCACCATGATCAAGTGGGCTTCATCCCTGGGATGCAAGGCTGGTTAAACATACACAAATCAATAAATGTAATCCAGCACATAAACAGAACCAAAGACAAAAACCACATGGTTATCTCCATAGATGCAGAAAAGGCCTGTGACAAAATTCAACAGCCCTTCATGATAAAAACTCTCAATAAATTCGGTATTGATGGAAAATGTCTCAAAATAATAAGAGCTATTTATGACAAACCCACAGCCAGTATCATACTGAATGGGCAAAACCTGGAAACATTTCCCTTGAAAACTGGCACAAGACAGGGATGCCCTCTCTCACCACTCCTATTCAACATAGTGTTCGGAGTTCTGGCCAGGGAAATCAGGTATGAGAAAGAAATAAAGTGTATCCAGTTAGGAAAAGAAGAAGTCAAATTGTCCTTGTTTGCAGATGACATGATTATATATTTAGAAAACCCCATCATCTCAGTCCAAAATCTCCTTAAGCTGATAAGCGACTTCAGCAAAGTCTCAGGATACAAAATCAATGTGCAAAAGTCACTAGCATTCTTATAAACCAGTAACAGACAGAGAGCCAAATCATGAGTGAACTCCCATTCACAATTGCTTCAAAGAGAATAAAATACCTAGGAATTCAACTTACAAGGGATGTGAAGGACTTCTTCAAGGAGAACTACAAACCACTGCTCAATGAAATAAAAGAGGACACAAACAAATGGAAGGACATTCCATGCTCATGGATAGGAAGACTCAATATTGTGAAAATGACCATACTCCCCAAGGTAATTTATAGATTTAATGCCATCCCCATTAAGCTACCAATGACTTTCTTCACAGAATTGGAAAAAACTGCTTTAAAGTTCATATGGAACCAAAAACGATCCCACATTGCCAAGACAGTCCTAAGCCAAAAGAACAAAGCCGGAGGCATCACGCTATCTGACTTCAAACTATACTACAAGGCTATAGTAACCAAAACAGCATGGTACTTGTATCAAAACAGAGACTAATGGAACAGAACAGAGCCCTCAGAAATAATACCACACATCTACAACCATCTGATCTTTGACAAACCTGACAAAAACAAGAAATGGGGAAAGGATTCCCTATTTAATAAATGGTGCTGGGAAAACTGGCTAGCCATAAGTAGAAAGCTAAAACTCGATCCCTTCATTACACCTTATAGAAAAATTAATTCAAGATGGATTAGAGACTTAAATGATAGACCTAAAACTATAAAAACCCTAGAAGAAAACCTAGGCAATACCATTCAGGACATAGGCATGGGCAAGGACTTCATGTCTAAAACACCAAAAGCAATAGCAACAAAAGCCAAAATTGACAAATGGGATCTAATTAAACTAAAGAGCTTCTGCACAGCAAAATAAACTACCATCAGAGTGAACAGGCAACCTAAAGAATGGGAGAAAATTTTTGCAATCTACTCATCTGACAAAGGACTAATATCCAGAACATACAAAGAACCCAAACAAATTTACAAGAAAAAAACAAACAACCCCATCAAAAAGTGGGCAAAGGATATGAACAAACACTTCTCAAAAGAAGACACTTATGCAGCCAACAGACACATGAGAAAATGCTTATCATCACTCGCCATCAGAGAAATGCAAATCAGAACCACAATGAGATACCATCTCACACCAGTTACAATGGCAATCATTAAAAAGCCAAGAAACAACAGGTGCTGGAGAGGATGTGGAGAAATAGGAATACTTTTACACTGTTGGTGGGACTGTTTACTAGTTCAACCATTGTGGAAGACAGTGTGGTGATTCCTCAAGGATCTAGAACTAGAAATATCATTTGACCCAGCCATCCTATTACTGGGTATATACCCAAAGGATTATATATCATGCTGCTATAAAGACACATGCACACGTACGTTTATTGCAGCACTATTCACAATAGCAAAGACTTGGAACCAACCCAAATGTCCATCAATGACAGAAAATGTGGCACATATACACCATGGAATATACTATGCAGCCATAAAAAAGGATGAGTTCGTGTCCTTTGTAGGGACATGGATGCAGCTGGAAACCATCATTCTCAGCAAACTATCTCAAGAACAGAAAACCAAACACTGCATGTTCTCACTCATAGGTGGGAACTGAACAACGAGATCACTTGAACACATGAAGGAGAACATCACACACCAGGGCCTGTTGTGGGGTGGGGGTAGGGGGGAGGAATACCATTAGGAGATATACCTAATGTAAATGATGAGTTAATGGGTGCAGCACACCAATATGGCACATGTATACATATGTAACAAACCTGCACATTGTGCACATGTACCCCAGAACTTAAAGTATAATAAAAAAGGAAGAAAAAATATTGCTATCCATAAAGAAAACAATGAGTAAAAATTATTATGACTCATTGGAATCAAAAATCTGTGTTTATCAAAAGAAATCAATTCAATATTAAAAAATGGGCAAAAGACTTCAGCTGGCAATTAAAAAAAAGGATATTCAAAAGGTCAGTAAACATAAAAAAGTGTTCACCTTGATCAAGCATCAGGGAAATGCAAATAAAAACCTAACACACACCCAGTAGAATGGCTAAAATGAAAAAACAATCCATCCCATTGTTGTTTAGGTGAAGTTCCTGAAATTCTCTCATATACACCCTTTCAGGGAGTGAGGATAAGTATAACCATTTTGGAAAACTGATAGCACCTAATACTGCTGAAGGTAGGATTCACCATTACCCAGCAATTCCCAGCCTCAGTATATACCCATGGAAAAAGCATACATACATACATTCACCACGTAACATGTCAAACCATATTCAAAGCAGCACAGTTTGCATTAACTCCAATCCAAATGTCCATCAACACCCAGAATAGATAAATAAATTATAACAAATAAATTATACCATGAAATATCTAATGGTATCAATAGGTGTGAACGTTAAGGAAATCAAGCAGACACAAAATGAATCATACTGTACCATTCTCTCTCTCTCTCTCTCTTTTTTTTTAGTCAGAGTCTTAATCTGTTGGCCAGGCTGAAGTGCAATGGAGTAAGATCAGCTCACTGCAACCTCTGCCTCCCAGCCTCAAGCAATTCTCCTGCCTCAGCCTCCCAAGTAGCTGGGATTACAGGCATGTACCAACGCAACTGGCTAATTTTTGTATTTTTAATAGAGACAGAGTTTCACCGTGTTGGTCAGGCTGGTCTCGAACTCCTGACCTCAGGTAATCTGCCTGCCTCAGCCTCCCAAAGTGCTAGGATTACAGGCGTGAGCCATCGTGCCTGACAATTCTCTTCTACATAAAGTTCAAATTCAGCAAAACTCTTCTGCAGTCTGAATAGTAATTGTCCTGGAGAAGAGATAATTTGAATAGAGCTCAAAGGTCTATCCTGGTCCAGGTAATATTCCCTTTCTTTATCTAAGTTCTAGTTATCTGGGGGTGTTTCTTTTGAGAACAAGCTGCACTTCTAATTTGTGCAGTTTTTATGTTATACGCTAATAAAAAGCTTAAAGAGACAAACAAACGTGCATCCTGGTACCATGGAGTTTTGCCATCTTGGAAAATGTCTCATGACTCCAACAAAAAATATGATACAACAAAATTTAAATGTAGATAAGCATCAGTCATTTTTTATTCAAATGCAAAATTGTTGAAAGTCAAAATGCCAGATACTATTCCACTAGGTAAAGGAAGTTAAAAAATGGAGTGAGGCCAGGCACAGTGGCTCATGCCTGTAATCCCAGTATTTTGGGAGGCCGAGGTGGGTAGATCACCTGAGGTCAGGAGTTCGAGACCAGCCTGGCCAATAGGGTGAAACCCCGTCTCTACTAAACATAGAAAAATTAGCTGGGCGTGGTGGCAGGCACCTGTAATCCCAGCTACTTGGGAGACTGAGGCAGGAGAATCGCCCAAACCTGGGAGGTGGAGGTTGCAGTGAGCCGAGATTGTGCCATTGCACTGCAGCCTGGGGGACAAGAGCAAGACTTTGTCTTAAAAAAAAAAAAAATGAAATGTGATATCATTGTTAAGGAACTCTGTGATATCAGATACAGGCACATGAGGAAAAGTACACACCCTCCAACGCACAGTGTCCCAAGGTCTGGCAGATACAAGAAAAGCACACCACCATGCAGAGGACATGGGTCTAATTCTGCCTCCACGGAGTCTGGGAAGGCTCTTGTCCAGCCAAGAGCAAGCAGGAAAGGAATCCAGGGAAAGGAGAGAACCGGAAATGCAGGTAGGAGGTGAAGTGCACAGAGAAGAGGAAGTCACTAACCAAATGTATTCACATGTCAAAAAAGTCAACATAGGAAAGGTATAAACAAATATAACCAATACAATGTTATGCAGAATTTTTTTTTTTCTGGGCCAGATTGTTAAAAAGCCTTTGTCCCGTTTCAGAGAGAATGTGGAGACACCCCATTTCCATGTACTGTTGGTGGTATAGCTACTCCTTTTAGAGGCAATTTGGTAACGGCTATAAAAATTCAAATGTGCAAACATAGCAAGTGCAGCTTTAGAAATTCATCATGAAAAGTGCCCTGGAGGTGACATGCGGGGAGTATGGTAGCATTACTTATAACAGTGAAAAAATTAAAAGCAACCTGAATATTCCAAAAGGGTGTAGTTTAAATAAATTATGGCACATTCAGGCAATGGAATACTATCCCATAACTAAATAGGATGAGGCAGAATTACAGATTTGGATGTAAACATTTGACCACGTTTATTAACTCAAAATAAATGTTCAGAATAACATGGCGTAAAAAATAATTAAATAAAAAGATAAATGAACAAATCAAATTTTATTTGTTTCTATTTGCATAGAAACAATTTTAAAAAGCTCTATCACCTTTTCAAGGGTACTTTTCTTTGGTGTCTAAGATGACAGAAAACTACATGTAGGGTGTTTTGTTTTTTCTGCAGCACTTTATTATTTCAAAATAAAGAAAAATAAATAACCATAAACTACATCAAAGAGCTTATCCTGCACATAATGAGCGGACAAAATAGTTTTTCTTTTTATAGCAAGTGAAATGACTAGCTCTGCTTTATAGAAAGACTTGTACACATGAGGATGCTCACACCCTTTGACCCAGCAAACAAATTTCCTAGACATTTATTCTAAGGAATTGTATAAATATAAACCAAGATTTACTTACAAGACTACTCGTTACATCAGTATGCACAACATGAAAAATTAGAAATGGCTGGGCGCAGTGGCTCACACCTCTAATCCCAGCACTTTGGGAGGCCGAGGCAGGCGGATCATCTGAGGTGAGGAGTTCGAGGCTAGCCTGGCCAATATGGCGAAACCCTGTGTCTACTAAAAATACAAAAAAATTAGCTGGGTATGGTGGCACATGCATGGAATTCCAGCTACTCAGGAGGCTGAGGCAGTAGAATTGCTTGAACCCAGGAGGTTGAGGTTGCAGTGAGCCCAGATTGCGTCACCGCACTCCAGCCTGGACAACAGAGTGAGACTCTGTCTCAAAAAAAAAAAAAAAAAAAAAGAACAATAAAAAGAAAAAGAAAGAAAAATTAAAAATGGTATAAACAACCAACAAGCGAGACAATGTTTAACGATACATGTCCACACCACAGAATATACATCGATACATATAAGACGTTTGCCAACATGTTAACGTTCATGTCTATAGGGGAATAATGCATGATTTCTTCACATTTTTAAAAAAATTTTTCAAAATCTCTATATAGACATTAGTTTTATAGACATAAACATAAATTTTTAAAATAAAGAAAACAAACCATATTGCTTGGAGTAGGAGCAGTGGGTGCAAGGTGGCCCTTGCAGGGCAGTTAGTGAAGATGCCTGGTGAGTTAGGAGGGTCTGCCCAGTGAAGAAGCCAGGTAGTGGGCAGGGAGGAGTGTTTGGGAGCTTTCAGATGTGGTCTAAATGAAAAATGAAGATCACAGGAGTGTGGGAGCTGTGAAACTTACCCTGGAGGTGTTGACATGTGGATATGATATTAACAGAGCTTATTAGTACAGAAGGAAGGTAACTGATGGAGAGAAATGATATCAGGGAAGAACACAGAGTATTACTGGATGGGGTAATAAAAATGAATTTTTGAGGTTGACATTTTAATTGGGCCCTAAGAGATGGGAAGAAACTGGAGGTGAGTCAATGAGGGGAAACTCAAGAGAGTGTGTGTAAAGACAGCACCTCAGTAGCACAGGCTGTCGGCAGAGATCAATCAAGGTTTCTTTGTCCTGAAGTGTAAACTATCCATGAGCAGTCAAAGATACACCTGGAAAGCCACAGTATGCCAAATTCGAGAGAGTGTGATGGTTCTGGGTAAGAAGCTGGTGCTTGTCAATATACAGTGGGGGCATTTGAGAGACTGGAGAGAGTAAAGGATGGATTTGGGAAGGTCAGGTGAGAGAAGACTATAAAGTAACAGGAAAGTCATGGGAATTAGTAATAGTGGATAAGAAGAAAGGAAATAGAGATGGAGAAATGACAGGGCTTTGGTTTCAGATTCCATGCATTTTTTTTTCAGTGCCTCGTCTAAAGAAATCTCATATAATTTATCAAAAGAATTCCATGAGATAGACAGTCCTATCTTCATTGTTTTAGGTGGGAAGTTATTGGATATTGAGGGAGGAGAAATAAGCAACAGTAGAAAATAACACTGAAGACTAAAGTCTCCCGTCCCTTGGAGGGAGGCAATAACACAAATAGGGAATGACAGTAATGATGAAATAATGATGAAATGTGAGGAGTTGGGAACACATGATGAGCTCTGAGGAGAGATGTCAGGGAAGGTGGGATCAGCTTCCACCTTTTCATCTTTTGTGCTTTTCGGATCCTGAAATATCTCTAGAAGTTTCTTTAATGTTTTTTCCTGGAGTCACTTCTTCTGGGACATCTCCATCGTTCTCATCACAGCATCTCCTCCCTTACACTCCTATGGCCACCTTGGCTGAGTTTCCCTGGTTGCCTATCCAAGGTCTCTCCCCACAGCAGTGGCGATGTTCCTACCTCAGCTATTTCTCCTGTAATTCCATTTATGTGTGATCTGAGTTTCACTTCCCATGATATCACTTCTCATTTCTTCCCTGCATGTCTATCTTTTCTGGACAATTCCTTCTGTGGAAAATCCTATTTTGTAAGACAGCAAGTGCACTGATCACTGGGAGCAAAGAAGACAATACAACTACCCTCTTTGCTGTCTGTGCATGCACTGAATAGCAGGCGGCCCTGTGAGCAGTCACCAGCAGATGTTGAAAGAGGAGATGGGGTCTGTCACCAATGATGGTGATGTGCCTTGTTATCCATATAGTGATCTGGGAACTGAAGAGCTCAGAATTTGTCCTTCATGCATTTTCTCACAGTCTATTTACCATGGCAGCTGAAATGTGAGTGGTATGGTTGGGAGCTGGTGTTATTGAACTAATCTGTGGCAACTGAAAATATGTGTCAGAACTTTGCAAAGTGAGGGGGGTTGCAGGTTTCTTCCCTCTGACTCAGGCTCTCCTAAATGTCTGGTAAGGTGATCCATACCCAGCAACTGCTTCCAGAACCCCAGGTTAAGGGGGTCTGGAGTAGCAGCCATAGGCATAGGGAAAAACTGTAGACTTCTACAACTCTTTTGTTTCATGGCTGAAATTCACTTAACTTGTTATTTTTTTGCATTATCTGTGAAAAATAAGGGAAGGGTCTATAGTAATCTTGACAGGAATGGAGAAATTGGAGATGCTTTTATTCCTGACTGGCCCCATACCTGTCTGTCATGTCAGGAAAATTCTCCCACCCATGGTCTATGTACAGAGGCTGGACATGGAGACTGGGGATAAATGTGTAGTTTTCCTCTTGGTATATTTCCTACTGGGATCTGGAAGATTGATCAGAAGTAGATTAATATTCCTAGATCTCCAATGCAGGTTTCACTCTCATCTCTCTACAACCTGATGCTGCCAGAAAGAAAATCCAGGGCAGGACAGCCAGTAGAACACCGGGGTCATCAAACCACATATTACGTTTTCTAAAAGTCTGCATAGGAAAGCTTTTGACAACCTTGATACATTTTTGATAGGCCTCCAATGTTTTCCATACTGTGTGAGCTTATTAAAAATAATTCCCTTCAACTATACTACCAAATGCAATTTCCTGCTAACAATTAGGAACAGAAATACCTTCAAAGTGAGCTTTCCAGACAATTACACTGGCAGAAAAGCAATTAAAACTTAGGAACAATGTACACATATGGTTATGTAAAACATAGCTTTTAATGTTGCTAGCGGAAGAAGTTTATAATGCTGTTACTTCTGTTATATAAAGCATGGCTGTGCCCAGCAGTGAAATATGCTGGATCTCTTAGAGAAATGTTACCATATAACTTTCAATGGGGCTAAATTTTCTACAATGTCTTGTGATTAGACTTCTAATTAAATTTGGCTCAGGTAACTGCTTTAGAGCATATATGTTAAAATTACAAATTCTTCCAGCCCCAGCCCCATAATAATAACTATTTTGGGGTATTCTATTACCTCAAACAAAGAGGAATGGCACTATATAGGCAGAAATTGCTCTGGGCCTCAATGAAATCAATGTAGCCCTGCAATAATTGGCCTAAAGTATTGAAACCAGTCTTTTCATATTTTCCAAGATCCCGCTGTTTATTCATTCCTTGAGAGTGGAAAATATTTACATTAAGATATCAAAGTATAAATGCATAGTAATGATTATATTTATATTAAGACATTTTAAATAGCTAAATTAATCCCTGTGTTCGTATTTATATGACTGATGTATTCCTCATTTTCAAGTTAACATTGGAGGTAATAAGACTATGTTACCATTGAAATAAATAAGACTTAGAAACCATGCCAGCTAATATCAAGGCTAAGACCAGACACCATTTTTCTGAGTATTAGTACAATTTTAAGTACATAATACATGATTTTAGTATATTATGTACTTTTAATTATGGTTTTTCCAGATCGCCATACTAAAAATTGCATTTATATTCTTAATGAAAAGTGGTTCAGTCATCAAAAACATTTTGGGATTAAGTTGAATGTCAATTGAGGAAACCCATGATAAATATTTGATGCCACCTTCTTAACTTGCTTGTTGGGAAGAAATGTATGCTTTAAATTTAATAGATGTACTTATAAATTTGATAGTGTATACCCTCATATTGAAAGATATGTATAAGAAGAACATTTTTCAAAGTCAGTTCATACTATAAAAACTGGACATTTTTTCTTAATTCAAATCTTTTTAAATTAATTTATTTTCTCTTTTTTATTTTTATTATTATTATTTGAGATAGAGTCTTGCTCTGTTGCCTAGACTGGAGTGCAGTGGTGTGATCTCGGTTCACTGCAAGCTCCACCTCCCGGGTTCCTGCCATTCTCCTAACTCAGTCTCCTGAGTAACTGGGACTACAGGAGCCCACCACCACGCTAATTTTTTGTATTTTTTAGTAGAGACGGGCTTTCACCGTGTTAGCCAGGATGGTCTCGACCTTGTGATCTCCCGACCTTGTGATCCGCCCGCCTTGGCCTCCCAAAGGGCTGGAATTACAGGCATGAGCCACCACACCCGGCCTATTTTCTCTTTTTTTTTTTTTTATTAAAATGTTAACTAATTCTTAGATTCACCTGCAAAGAGTGAATCCATCACTTGGTTTGCATTTAGAGAAAGACAGTGCTCACTCTAATTCCAGTAAATTGAAGCACAAAGGAAATTGTAAGAAAAACAAAAATGTGAAATTCTAAAAGAAGATAAATTATTTTTATATAAAGTCACTCCATTATCATAGATGATTTCTACAACTTTTCAAAATTGAAGCCAGTGGAGTGGTTTTTATATTTCTCAAATCTAGTATTTGTGAATTCAAAGTTAAAGACTAATATTTAATTTAATTAATTTATTTACTTAAGACTGCAGTGGTGTGATCATCGCTTACTGCAGCCTTGACCCACTGGGCTCAAGACGTCCTCTTGCTTCATCCTCCCAAAGTGCTGGGATGAGAGGTGTGAGCCACTATGCCTGGACTATTTATTTCCACAGAAACATGCCTTTATTGATTTTCATGAGGAATATGAAATATTAAAATCTGTTACTCAGATATACTTTAGTGTTCAACAGATCAATAATCATCAAATTATTTATCTTAAGGGCACACACTAATTTTAAAATGAGTTATTATAAAATAGTATGTGCTGTGGTTTTCCTGTCTCCACCAAAACTCATGTTGAATTTAATTGCCGTTGCAGCCATACTGAAAGTGGGAGCCTTTAGGAGGTGATTAGGTCAAAAGGGCTGGGCCCTCATGAAGGGATTAATGCTGTTATCATGGGAGTGAGTTAGCTACAGTGGGAGTGAGCTCCTGATAAAAAATTAAGCTTGGCCCCATTTCCTCTCTGCCTCTTGTGTACTTCCTGGCTATGTGATGCTCTCACCATGTGGATTCATCACATGCCAATGTCATGCCCTTAGACTTCCCAGCCTCCAGAACTCCAGAATTGTCAGGAAAAGAAACTTCTGTTCTTTATTTCTTTATAAATTACCCAGTCTGTAAGAAGTCTGTAGTATTCCGTTTTTTTTTTTTTTTTTTGAGATGGAGTCTCGCTCTGTCCCTAGGCTGGAGTGCGGTGGTATGATCTCGGCTCACGGCAAGCTCCGCTCCCCGGGTTCACATCCATTCTCCTGCCTCAGCCTCCCGAGTAGCTGGGACTACAGGCGCCGCCACCACGCCCGGCTAATTTTTTGTATTTTTAATAGAGACAGGGTTTCACCGTGTTAGCCAGGATGGTATCAATCTCCTGACCTCGTGATCCACCCACCTCGGCCTCCCAAAGTGCTGGGATTACAGGAATGAACCACTGCACCCGGCCCCCTAGTTTGTAATATTCTATCATAGCAGCAGAAACACCATCCTAAGATGTTTGCAGTCTAGATATGCTTTAATTTTTCTTCTTGCTCCTTTTATGTAGTGAGAATCTTTCTTTCTTTCTTTTCTTTTTTTTTTTTTTTGAGACAGAGTCTCACTCTGTCGCCCGAGCTGGAGTGCAGTGGCCGGATCTCAGCTCACTGCAAGCTCCGCCTCCCGGGTTTACGCCATTCTCCTGCCTCAGCCTCCCGTGTAGCTGGGACTACAGGCGCCACCACCTCACCCAGCTAGTTTTTTGTATTTTTAGTAGAGACGGGGTTTTGCCGTGTTAGCCAGGATGGTCTCGATCTCCTAACCTCGTGATCCGCCCGTCTCGGCCTCCCAAAGTGCTGGGATTACAGGCTTGAGCCACCGCGCCCGGCCGAGAATCTTTCTTACATAGGGTCTACAAGTGGTAATAGTTTGTGCCACATCAATTCAACTTACTCCCAAGTTGTTAATGTGACTAAATAGTGAGACACATGAATTTCAAAGGCCTTAGATGTCAGATGAGCAGAAACAGCATCATGTAACAGAATATGCATTTCCCTCACTCCACTTTATCCCATTTTATTTTTGTTAAGCTATAGAGTTGCAGTTGCAGTGAAAGAAGTCTATGATATCTATGTAATATACATTACTAAGCTTGATAGGGTGGCTTTTGTCAATAAGGACAAAAATCATCTGTTTATGAATATTTTTCATTCTTCCACTTCTCCTGCCTCAGTCTCCTGAGTAGCTGGAATTACAGGTGTGTGCCACCATGACCAGATACTTTTTATATTTTTGGTGGTGATGGAGTTTCGCCATGTTGGCCAGGCTGGTCTCGAACTACTGACTTTAAGTGATCCACGTGCCTCAGCCTCCCAAAGTGTTAGGATTACAGGCATGAGTCACTGTGCCCAGCCTGACTTTGACCTGTTACTGTTTTTCAGCTTCACATATGTGAAGGAGGAACTGAAGCAGCCGGGCCAATACATTTACTCTTTGGTAGGTACAATAGCATGACAAAGGAGTGTAGAGACCTGGGACATGCAGATTAAGGCTATTGGAAGTCAGAGTTTTTCAAAAACAAATTTTGTACAGAAAATTCATAACAGTAACAATGAAACAGAAAGGTTAATTGAAGGAAAAATATATTTTAAAAAGTATTGCTGAGGATTGTGTGTCCTCTTCATTTTAAACAAGAACTAAACATAAAACTTATTTTAAAATTACCTTTTGCCTCATGTGCTATGGTTTTGGAGATATATTTCGGACTACATCACCAAGAGCTTACTTTAAAAATATTACTTCCCGTTGATTTAAATAACTCACCATAATAACTCAGAACTCACTATTGGAATAAAACACTGTTTGTTTAAATGTTCGCATCATTTTCTGAAATTTGCAATGATTTTCTTTTATACGTGTTACTTTAGAGTACCTTCTTGGTCTACCTCAAAGTTACTTTGGTACATTGCAAAATGATACACATTGCTCCCACCCTGTACACAAGCCTTTTTAAAATATGACTTTGCTTCTCTTCCTATTAAAAGAGCAGTAGAGTCTATTTCTTCATAACTTGAGTCTTGCCTAGCCCATGAGACTTGCTTTGACAAAGGGCACCTTAGCAAGTGTAATGTAAGCAGAAGTTGGAAGTTTGTCATCCCCTGCTGCTACAACCTTCCCATCCTGACTAGCCTACTACAGGAACAGAAGCCTTGTATGGAGGGGCTCCTGCCTTCCCAACCATCCCAGCTGAGGCCCTCACACCTAAGGAAGGTCATCCAGGACTACTCATCCCCAGTCAGTCTCACCCAGGTCAGAACAGCCCAGGCAACCCATAAAGTCATGATGATTTTTTCAGCTACTAAATTTGGGGGATAGTTTGTTATGCAGCAGAAGGTAACTGAGACACTCTCATTTTGTCTTTATTATATAGAACTTAATAAATGGTTTCAAGGGAACAGCAAAATAAGCAAGTGAGCCAACATAACATTTAGCTACAGCTTTACCTTTTCTTCTTTGGTTCAGAAACTTTAACCATGGATATTTGGTGTACCACTATCTCTACTACAAGAATAGAAGGCATATCTCTTTTCTCAAATCACTGAAACCAAAATAAAACAAGTACCTAATGGTCTTTCCTGGGTCTGCCTCTATAATCCAGGTGCAGTGGAGGTTGTTGTCATAAGGAGCTGGATAGCCAGGGGACAATATTCGTCCTGATGTGGCTGCATGGATCTGACCACCACATTCCGCTGTAGAAGACACAGAGAGATGGGAACATTCAACTTCAGGCATCACACATTTCTATTTAGCTACTTTTAAAAACCAAAGCCATTATGTCTGCATTATATACACAGAGAAAAAGAAACACCATCATCTATCTCTCCTGATCATTTCAATACTTCTTCCAAATCATTACCTCTGTGGAAAGCCTTTATCCTCCATGCAATTAAAGTTGAGAGCATAAAGCAATAAGACACGCATGTGATAATTCTAATAATAAGACTGTACCTATAGTTTCCATAAAAGAGTACTAGAAAATCTGTCTTTCATTGCTGAAAACACACACTCACAGACACATGCAAATCTCAGAATACATAAAACTCACACTGTAAGGTGTGATAAAATTCCTCCTCTTTTCCAATAAAGGAAGTCAAAGCAACATGGCATGAGTACCCTGCGGCCTGGCTTTTGTACAATAGTCTGACTGGCTTCCGCACTCACCTATGCACGAAGGTAGCGGTTTGTCCCACACTCTCCTGTCTCCACTCAAACAGGTCAGGGTGTTGCTGCCATGCATGGCGTACCCCGGGTTGCAACTGTACAGAACTACAGTGTCAGTAAAGTGGCCTTCATCACGAATCCTATAGCCATAGTTAGGGATGCCTGGATCCTCACATTTTACCAAATCAAAACCTGCAAGAGAGAGAGGGAAGGAATGAACAGAACTCAAGACAGGGTGTACATCTGCCTTAAAACAGAGATGAAATAAACAAGTTTGCTAAATGCTCCTTGAAGGGTAGGGAGAAAAAAGGAGATTGTGAATTGACAAAGGGGAAAAGAAAGATGGGTCTGTACTGGGGGCCATTTGTTACTCATTTGTGATTTCTTGAAGTTCGATCACCTTATTTGTTCCTCTCTACTTACAAGCTTTTTATTTTAGTATTAATTTTTTTTGACAGTTTTGCTTTTGTTGCCAAGTCTGGAGTGCAGTGGTGCAATCTTGCCTCACTGCAACCCCTGCCTCCCGGGTTCAAGCGATTCTCCTGCCTCAGTCTCCCAAGTAGCTGGGATTACAGGTGCCTGTCACCATGCCCAGCTAATTTTTTGTATTTTTCGTAGAGATGGGGTTTCACCCTGTTGGCCAGGCTCGTCTCAAACTCCTGACCTCAGGCAATCCACCCGCCTCAGCCTCCCAAAGTGCTGGGATTACAGGATTGAGTCACCATGCCCGGTCCTTCAAGCTCTTCTTTTCCAGACCTCCCCAACTTCATCTGTCAGTCCAAGCCTCCAGTCTGCACGCTGAATTCTCTGGTGAGCCCCAATGCCCTCTAGGAATGGGATGCTCTGCTGCCTCTTTGCCCTCTCTGCCACAACCTAGACCTCCAAGGAAGAGGAGCCATGCGGTGGCACCGCCAGGGTGCTTTGCAGAATCCTGACAGCCAGAACTTATTCCAGCCCATCATCAAGAGCCACCCACCTTCCCGACAACTTCCTCCAAACTCCAAGATTTCAACTTCATGGGAAAAGAAAAAGTTGTTCCTGCCCACAGAAAACTGGGCTCCTGAATTACTGCCGACCACACTCCTGATGGTGCATGGTTATGAGGCTCTTGAGGAAATCCATACACAACAGAAACTCCAGAAATGAATCATTATAATGACCTCATCAAAATAAGCTCTTAAACTCAAAGAAATAGATGACGGAAATGAAGATTTAGCTTCTGTGGTACTGAGAGCTGTATATTGCTTTTATGTGAGGCAATATTTTAAGGCCATCTGTGAAGACAGTCTTACAGTAACATATTTCTCTTCATATCGTGATGCAAATTTTGACAATTGTAAAAAGGAGAGCTGGAAACTTGAGGGGCCACATGGTCTCTTTACTTCTATTTCCACCAAACTTTGAATGTTTCCTTTTCCCAAAAAGAAAGTAAACTAAATTTTGAAATGAATGTGTGACTTTTGCTAAGTCTTCCTGTCAACGTGGAGTCTGAGATGCTTTCCATTGAGGAAAATTACATTCTTAAATTCACAGTGTAATTTTACCCTGCTGATATCTGAATAATCAAGATTGAGATTTGCAACTTTATATAGGAGAAAGAGTGCTTGCTTGATCCTTTACACTCAGAAACTTTCCTTCCATAAAGTTTTCTTAAACAAAGAGTCAGTCTTTAATAACTATAACATGATTATTTTTACAATAATCCTGATCTGTTAAGAGACATCAATAATTTTAATTCAAGATGCTTGGAATTCAAGAGCAGAAGAGTACATCGATTTTGGTGCAAAGCAAAGGGATATGCTAAATATCCATAAAGGGGAGGTAGAAATTAGGGGGAAGGTTTCAATCACCTCTGGTTTCAGGGTCATTCAAATATTTGATGACCTTCATCTGATTGCATAATGCTAAGAAGACAGGGCAGAAAGGAAGACATTCAACTGTCCTATCATGTATGACAAAATCCATCATTATTACAGATTATTCAGTGCTCATTTCTGTTTTCACAGAGAGGAAAAAAGAAGCAGAAGTCTTCATTGTTGTTATTGTTGTAGTGTTACTGGGTTTGGGGATTTCGAAGTGACGGCCTCTGAACAGCTCTTTAGAAGGCAGTCCTGCCTAGCAGTGGGGATGACCACCAGCAAACCAGAGGCAGAAGGACTCGTTGGAGGCGATGATTCTCCCTGGCCACACTTGGAGTCCACCTCACTACTCACAACAAACAATCTTCCAAAATGTCACACTGTCTTGAATTTACATTAGGTACGCTGCTCATCACATGCCATTGGAACACAGAATTGGAAATATCCATTAGGCACACAAAATCAGGGTGTAAAAAATATAAAAAAAGAGTTCAACATCTATCCCTATGATCAGAACCACGGGAACAGGATCCTGGGAAAATTTTTAAATCTTTTTGAGGGGTGAGGGCTGCCCATGCTAACGGGGCACCCAGGTCCTGTCCATGAAGAACAAAGCTGTGAATGGCAGCTGGGCCAGAGAACTGTGGGGTTCTGCACACAGCACCCAGGAGGCGTCCACCCTAACAAACCACACCCAATGTGACCTGAACTTCTCGTTTATCAAGGGGCATAAGAAATCAGTCTGTTGCCCAGGCTGGAGTGCAGTGGCATGATCTCGGCTCACTGCAACCTCCGCCTCCTGGGTTCCAGTGTTTCTCCTGCCTCAGCCTCCTGAATAGCTGGGATTACAGGTGCGCACCACCACACCCAGCTAATTTTTGAATTTTTAGTAGAGACGGGGTTTCACCATGTTGGCCAGGCTTGTCTCAAACTCCTGACCTCAAGTGATCTGCTTGCCTCGGTCTCCCAATGTGCTGGGATTATAAGCATGAGCCTATAATCAGCCAGATAGTGAACACTTTCTTATAAAACAAGTTTTATGCTAGGTGATTTGTGATGATTTGTGCTAGTATTGAATACTGTATAGGAAATGAAAAACAGATGGTTGCGTGGGTGCTCAAAGTATACCTTCTACTGAACGTGTATTGCTTTTACATCATTATAAAGTTGAAAAATTGTAAGTGAACCATCATAAGTTGTGGGCTTTCTGTGTTCATTTTGACAATAAATTATGTCCTGATTGTACAGAAGAGTTTATCATAAAAGATTTTCTTCACTGGAGACAGATGGTTCTGTTGCTAAAGTAATGACATTGATTTTCCTGTGGGACTTACAAATGGTTTCAGTAGTTTATAGCCATAAGCTCTACAGGTAGTTTTTACATATTAATGCTTTAAACGTTATCCAGAACATGCCTCTGTGTTCAGAAATCATGGCTTTTAAAGACTTCAATCAAAAAGGCTAACAAGGTTCTAAAATCCAAAACATGCTTATTTTAACGTTAGCTTGAAGAAACATTTTCCTCTGCTCTAAAACTTGCATTAAAACTTTTTTTTTTTTTTTTTTTTTTTTTTTTTGGAGAATAGTGGAAAGAAACATTACAAAACAAAATAGCAAAGAAAAAAGATGTATCCATTAAAATGTCTACTAAACTTTATTTGGGTTGGATTTTGTTACAGAAATATGTGTTTTATTGCTTTTTCTATCATTCAATATCAAAAGTTTTTTTTTTCTGCTTAAACTACATCTTGTCATGCAGAAGAATTAAGCCAAGTTATTTATGGCAGTGTAGTTTTCTCTTTATATGACCAGCTGTCTCCTTTTTCTTCTGATGCCTTTTCTTGTTTTTGCAAAAGATCGCTTAAGACATTGACAGCATCATGAAATTTATTATTTCGTAAAAAGTTCTACACCTGAAGCCTCTAGGCTTATGTGATGTCTTTTTATAAAATATATTCCTCTTTCTTTCAGAAAGTTGAAAGTATTTGGCCATTCTAGAAATCAGTTTTCCAACTTTCAGTAGACTGAAGAGAGCTTTGTTTTCTCAAAGCTCCTCACAGGATGTGATGGCTCACACACAGTTGCTGGGGGAATCATAGGCTTTTATAGCGGGAAGTAGCATTGGAATCACAGCCATCAACACCTTGAAGGACTGGAGAAATATCCCTGGAAACCTGAAGCTTCTACTTGTGTCACTTGCGCCGTGAACCAGCTTAGTCACCTGCTAGGGAGAAGAGTGCTGCCTCCACCGTTAAACTATGCCCTTAGCGCCATAGCATGTCAGCATCTCTCAGGTTCTCAAAGGCAGTTAGACTCCGATCTGGCGTTTCAGACACTTTGACCCCTGGACCCTTACTTTATCCACGTTCGTTAGGATACAGCCTAGCCTGCAAATTGCATGAAGTACATTTCAATTGAGCTTCACTTGCTGTGTGTTTAAAGACAAGTATATAATCATTGTTTCCTAAAAATGTCCAACACTGTTTTTGAATATTGGTAAAATTAATTGACGTGTAATAGAAAAATTCTGAAATGACAACACAAAATTCTATATGCTGATTTTGCACTATTTCAGAAAAGACCGTTTCTATGTTTTAAGAAATCTCAAGTTTTTAAAAGATATATTTAATTCTACAAAGACATTCTTCCAAATAGAGATATTTCCATTTTAATGTAAATTTAAAAGACTTTTGACTGATCAATTTTAAGCCTGCTGAAGACTAATAACTTTAAAAACATACAGAAAGTATCCTTTTCTATCTTGAAGCCACTAGTCTAAAATTAATCAGGGTACAAATACTGGTCCTGTATTTTCTTTATGCTCTAGAAACTTCAAAAAAGACTAAATTACATTATTTGTGTCAAAGCACTATTATTACAATCAAAGCTTGAATCTATTTACTAATTCTCTTTCTTTGTTTTCTAGTGATTTCATTTTAAGTCATAAACACAGCCAAAATGCTATGAACAATATGTTCCAATCAAAACAAGCTCGAAACATCCAGCTGATGAAAATTACTTCTCCATATATTTTGTAGTAATTACTCAGTCTTAATATTGTTAATAATTAAATCCTAGGTATCTTCTAAGTCTAACACAATATTAGAGTTCTATGAAACTAGCTTTTAACTTTCAAGTATTTGAACTAGTTCTTATCTTCCAAATAAAGCACTTGTGTTTCAAGAGAACCAGCTCCAGACTTACTCCATTTTATACATCAGGCTGAACAATGAGCTCACAGTAACGTGAGTTTTTTCAGCTTCTATCTGAGAAACTCTTGAGAAAGTACTTTCATGCTCAGGTGAGCTCTGGAAATATAACTGAAGAAAAGGAATACTGGTCATTTTTGAATCTCTGATGTATTCTCTCATGAGCAACAGATAAAAGCTTGACATATTTACAGAAACATACTATCTCTTCACTTTACCTAAGACATTTCAATTGTGATAATGTACTTTTTTGGCAAAAACCTCTTTACTAATCTAAGAACAATTGTCATGTGAAAAACAAAGGATAGTGTTTTCACACTATTTCCTTCAGTGTAAAGAAGAACTACATTAAAAACTTAATACCGCTTTTCATTAACTCTATTTGCAGTCATCTGAATAGAAAGGGAGTTTCAAAGATAATTGCTTAAATTTATTTTTTTAGTTCGCTTGAGAAGGAAAGTTCATTAATAATGAATTTCCTGAAATGTTTCATCCATGTTTTACGATGCATCTCTCTTCATTCAAGAATGAAATTCTAGGTGAAGTATGTGTGTGTGTGTGTGTGTATGTGTGTGTGTATGTGTGTGTGTGTATGTGTGTGTGTGTTTGATTTTTAAACTATCTTTTAAATTATATATCTATGGTTTTTTAAGCTATAGATGCTATTGGTTTCATATTGAGTTCTTTTCTTAGCTGCTATTTTCATTTAATTCATTCAGTTTTTCCCATATATTAAGTTTCTGCTGCCATTACTTTGTAATTAAAAGAGCAGCCCCATGGTAGGATACTCCACATTTTTAAAAAAATAGCAAATAGCAAACAGGATGTTGACAATATTTAAACAGAAATGTAAACTTCTGAACTTAAGGTAAAACATCAAAAAGTAAATGGCCACAATGATAGCCAAATTATCTGTTTTTTGGAACTATCTTCTTTTTTATCAAGCAAATTATGAAGAAATCATAAAGCAAGTAAATCATACCTAAGAATTTCATGAGTCAATCTTGAAACATTTTATAATTCTAAATATATTAATCCCAAGTGAATTTAATGCAGTTGTACTTTGATCTTGTGTAGAGCTTCCAGCAGTTCAAATAGTTAATATCAATTCTGAGAAGTCTCAGTGAAATAATTCAAATTATTCCCTTTCTCACTGACTTTTTACCACTATGCACATATGTTCTCTGTTGAGGATATTTAAAACTCAGAGTGGGGGAACTGGGGGCAAGACCAGGATCAGGCACCTACATGGATGAACTGAAATAATTTCACTCTAAATTCATCTTTAAATACATTCAGTTGGCAAGTATTGTTCTAACTTGTACAAGGTGATAGGAATTTACAAATAGGTGCTAACCATATATTATATGTACTGTAATGTCACCACATGCCCCATGAATAAGTGTAATAATTACTGGCCAATAAAAATAAAATAAAGGAAAAGAATGACCTGTAAAAAAAATGTTTTCAAATCTGTCAGGAACATTTTTGGGGCATGGTGAGAAGAGTAAAATAAAACAGGGCTCTTATCTTCCCCTGTCTAATGAATGACAGATAGGAAAATAAATACTTCTGAAACAACACAATGAATGCTATGGTTTGCCTGAAGGTTGAGAGGGACAAAGGAAACTGGTATCTTGGTAGCTGGAGGGGTTGGGTGAGCCTTGCAGGAGAAAGGGTTGAGCAGGTCTAGAGGCCTGCTGGATGCCATCCACTCAGAGGGAGAACAGTCCAGGGGGAAAAGTCTTCACATCACATGGCAGTCGGGAAGAGCAATTTACAGGAGCATTTGTATCTGCTGATGCTTCCTTCTAAATGTGTGGCGGTTGTGATGGAGACAGGGATTGAAGGGAAGACAGGAAAGGTCATGGGAAAGACTGGAAAGGGCTCAGCTGCAGCACCAAGCAGTGGAGACCAACTCAGCATGCAATGGGGCAAAGCAACAGAGAAGACCGCACAGGAAAGTGACACAAGTATATTCGTATTTCAGAGAGATAATCCGAAGCAATGTGGAATATGGACATGGGTGAGAAGAAAGAAAGGACAAGCAGGAAAATCTGCGAAAGTATTTATTTAGTGCTGGAAAGGAGCCTGTGTCAGTGGATGTGGGGAGGGGATGAGGCAAGAGTACATGCATGGATGAAAGCATGCACAAATACTATTTTGCAACTTGAGCCTGAGCAAGAGTGGAGGCAGAAGACTCAGTACATGAGAGATGGGGTCTGCGATGAAGAGAGGATGCTAGAGAAAGATGCAGCTTGTGGGAGAGGTGAGGGAGGAAGAGGAGAATCATCAGCATCATTGTCACATAATTATTCCAATCTTCTCATTGCAGATCCCCTGTATTAACCCAGAAAAGGAATACATCTTTCATTGATAACACCTGTTATGAAATATTTAAAAATAAACATGCTTTGGATATGTTAGGAGCACAGAACAAGACAATCTCAGCCCTCATGGAGTTTTACAGGGAAATTCGACATCCTTACAAATAGTAATCAATCGCAGTAACTACCCAAGCTACAGCCATAGATAGTACGAGTCAACACTGACACTTAATCACACAAGTGTGGACTTGTATTCTCTGTTGTTCTGGTCCCTGTTTTCTATTACATTTTCTATTTTTTCCCAGTTATATTAAGTGTTTTGTTGTACTCACTTCTTTGTATAGCAAGGGATAAATAGTTAAAAAAAAAAAAAAAAAAAGCCCAGAATGACTTAATTTTGTTTTGTTTTGTTTAATAGGAACTTCTGTGTGGCTGTGTAAGGATGGCTCCCTGTGTCAGGTAGAACCAGCCTACAGTTATCTGGTTAATACTATTGTTTATGTGGTATCACTACTCGATATGTTCATATCATGCCTTGTACACATTTTAACTTAAAGTAAAATGTTACAAATTTTGTGTTTAGTAAAATTTTAAGTAAAATAAAGCTGCTACTCTATAAGTGAACTTCTAATGGCATTTTTTGAGACAAGGTCTTGCTCTGTCACCCAGGCTGGAGTGCAGTGGTGTCATCTTGGCTCACAATAGCCTTAACCTACCAGGCTCAAGAGATCCTCCCACGTCACCCTCTTGAGTAGCTGGGACCACAGATGTGGGCCACCATGCCCAGTTAATATTTATATTTTTTTGTAGAGACAGGGTTTCCCCTTCATTGCCCAGGTTGGGCTCAAAACCCTGGGTTCACGTGATCTGCCTATCTTGGCCTCCCAAAATGTCGGGAGTACAAGCGTGAGCTATTGTACTTGGCCTTCTCCCTAAATTTACTTTTAATTATGATTTCTTCCCTGATGATGAAGCTGGTAAATTATATATAGTAGCTTAGGCTTGTAATATTCTATTTTTATTTATGAAACACCTTTGATAGTATAACTTCTTACTATAATGTTTTGCTTTTGTTCCAATATTTTAATAGGTGTTAAAATGAAAAAAAGTCATGCAAAAATGAGAGAAAATCTCTGCAGTTCTCTAATTGAGAACACATATCTGGAGTAGCATATCCTCTGGCCTACAGCATTAACTCATTAATGCAATCGCTTAGTTAGCATATGAAGTGCCTACTGGGCTTCAGATATTTTGCTAGATGCCAAAGATACAAAATTAATCAACCTCAGTCCTTGCTCACCAGAAACTCATAATCTGTGTAGATAAAAGATAACACACAAAAGTTAACATATTCCCTATTAAAAGGATGCCCATTCATTAATTCAACACACACCTATCAAGCACTTAATATGCGGTATCTTTCTTGACACAATGCTGTGTTTCAATGTACAGGCATGGTCTTGCCCTTTGGGACTCAGAGTTTAATTGGAGGTATTACTGTGCCATCAGCAAGTACGTGAGGAGAGTGAGAGAGCATTCGCTTTTTGGGCGGTGCTCAGAAGAGTTGCCTAGCTGGAGTCTCATGGCTCCTTCTTCAGGGTTTCTGTGGAAGCCAGGTCCGAGCAGAGGGCAGCGCACACACAGGCAGCCACACACCAGGAAATAAATGCAGCTGCTTCCAAAGCAGCTCCCTGTGCTTTCCAACGGGCAGGTGAGTGACTGTAAACTAACACAGGTCATGCTTGATGGCAGGTGCTTCTTTCAGCTTTACAAATAAAAAAATATACAAACACACATATGTGCATTTATACAAAGGGAGATCCAGAAACATAACAACACAGATTGAGCCCACCCTATGGCTTCTACACAGAATGGAATTGGATTATCCTCAGAACATACTGCAAAACAAACTGGGGGTGTTTATCTGTCTTGCATCCAGATAATAATTGAAGAAGAAACTTCCTTGCTGAAAAGGCCTAGCTTTAAAAAATATCTAGGAATAAATGGTCAAAAAAATGAAACTCACATATTTCTGTTTTTAGCTCCAAAAATTACTAATTGCTTAAAAATATCTTGACTAGGCCGGGCGCGGTGGCTCAAGCCTGTAATCCCAGCACTTTGGGAGGCCGAGATGGGCGGATCACGAGGTCAGGAGATCAAGACCATCCTGGCTAACACGGTGAAACCCTGTCTCTACTAAAAAATACAAAAAACTAGCCAGGCGAGGTGGCAGCGCCTGTATTCCCAGCTACTCGGGAGGCTGAGGCAGGAGAATGGCGCGAACCCGGGAGGCGGAGCTTGCAGTGAGCTGAGATCCGGCCACTGCACTCCAGCCTGGGTGACAGAGCCAGACTCCGTCTCAAAAAAAAAAGAAAAAAAATTCTTGACTACCCCAAGCATTTGATTAACTAGTGTTGGTTCTTTAGGATTTAACCACAGGGATTAGAACTACTGTAGAGTCTTCATGGCAAAATACAAATGAAAATCTTTACAATACACAAAAATTTGTGTATAATTTTATGTCAATATAGGATTCAAATTAAACATAGATTGAAAACAGAGTTCGATAGCTTGTGTAATTAAATATTAATATAAATAGAGCCAATATATAGCAAAAGGTGGCAAGTAAAAGATAGTTCTACCAATGTATCCCAAATATCATAATTAAAATATATCTAATTTATATTGAAATATAATTCTATGCTTCAAACACTTCTGTACACATTCAACAATAATTTTTAAGAAGAAACAGAATTTCTGTGACATTGAATTACATGATTGTTTTTAAAGATGGGAAAATTCTCAGGTGTTTTTTTTTTTCTGATTGCTGGAGAAAAACTAAATTAATTAAATAAAAATGGTGAGAAAAGAGACAGAAGGAACATTAGAAACACATCAGTTGAGTTATTTCTAAAGCAATTCTTCATTAGTAGTGTAGGTTTCTCAGCATATAATTTTAATTTTCATTGTCTAAATCTCAGTAATGCTTATATTTATATTTATTTGCTCTTAGATGGGAATATCCAAATTGATGACTCATTAAAAATACTATTTTATTTTAACGGAGAAATAGAAGCTCTGGTTAATTTATTGTTATCACCTTATACTTAAGTCTCCACCATTGGCCTAGAAACAAAGTGAATAGACTGGGCCCCGACTTCAGGAGTGTCTGGTCAAGAACGTCATCACCACCGTGAACCCCAGCATACACGGGCTGCCACCGGCACACACAGAAGACATGCTCTGTGCCACACAATGCATCGGGCAGGTTTGCCTATGCTGTCCCATGTAATCCTGAAAATCACCTACAAAATAATGACGATTACAAGAGTCTAACAAAGCACAAGACATACTGGAGAGTTTTATCACAGCCAAAAATAAACAGTGGCAGCCCAGGGAAGCTCAGGCTCCAGTTAGGAGCAGGCCGACCATCCAGTTTAATACACACCAGAGGCTCAAGCTCGAATTCAAGGAGGCAGGGTGAGCGAAGTGCACAGGAAGACCCTTTAGGGAGCTGGCTCCTGAGGCAGAGTGAGTTCCCTTTGAAGAATCTTGCCCTCTGCTCGGTCTGGAGAGAACGTCGTCCTGGTGGACACAATCCTCCCAGGACCCCTTTTGTCCTTCTTCCGAACCAGCAATGTGGCTTTGTCGCAGACACCTTCCCACAAAGGATGTAAAAGAGATTCCTGTATCTCTTCTCATTTGCTTTGAACAATTTATTTGATTTTGTCAAAAAGTAATAAATATGAATGATAAAACTTACTTTTTAAGTTCCATTTAGAACTCCATTCTTTTGTCACTCATAAAATAAGTGTTACATTTTTGTTTCCCCAGAAGAATTTTCAGGGTTGGTTCTGGAAACCTAATAAACATATCTGGGTCAAATTTTCCCATATACGAATTGACTGAAATTTACTCACTTTCACTCTAAGCCTCAAAAAGTGTTTTCTGGTGCAAATAGTGGTAAGAGTCGTGATTCCCCGAGTATTGCTCTTTCCTCTCTGCATTTATGTTTCTATTTCTTGCCAAAGAAAGAAAGGGGAGGGGAGAAAGAGGTGAGGAAAGAGAGAGAGAGAGAGAGACAGAAAGAGAGAGAGAGGAAGGGAGGGAGGGAGGAAGGAAGGAGAGAGAGAAAAGAAAGAAAGAAAGAAAGAAAGAGAGAGGGAGGGAGGGAGGGAGGAAGAGAAAGAAAGAAAAGAAAAGAAAGTCAGTCTAGGAGAAAGGCAAAGTCCACTTTGGGCAGTGTTAGGGTCCCAAATGGAAGCAGTGAAACAACTGAGGAGAGAACCGGACCCCACTGGGAGAGGCTGGGGACAGCAGTGGGGCCCGCTGCCCTGGCACTAGTTTGGAGAGGGACGGAGGATGAGAAGAAATGGGAGACAACTGAGTTCTTCCCAAATTCTGTCCTGGACCCAGCTCTCACACACCCTGCCCCTGCCTCATGCCTCCTTCAAGCCTTGGCTGTGTAGGGCAGTGCTTATTGCTTCGCTCCCCCACGCTGTAGAGATTTTTACAAGTAGTAGTAAAGGATTTATGAAAACACATTAAGCTCCTCAGAGAAGTAAATCTGTATAAATATAAGGGATTATCAACAACACCTGAATTTATTGCTGCAGTTATGACTTATAGGCTGATACTTTTATTATTCCACAACTAATAAATACAAAGAAATGGTCCCACCATATGTAAGAATTCACCACCTTGAGCAATAGAGTCAGGCCGTCAATTCCTGAGAAGTGACAGCCTCAACTGGACCACCGCTGCGTCAGGACGCAAGAGTGCCCTTCCTCCTTTTCAATATCTCACTCTTTGAAAGAATTTCTGCTGAGTGACTACCATCCATCAGCCTAACTGTGGCTTTGCGGTGCCAGCCCGTCCTCTCTGGGCTTATTCCTGAGGCATTAATAACCGAGGCCATCCGGCCGCAGAGCGGGCACGCACGCTCACCCTGCCTACTGGGATACAACGCCTGCTTGCCACACACTTTTGCCCCTGACATGCACATTTCGGCACCTTACTGACCATAAGGCATTTAGTAGCAGAATACAAATACAAAGCAAAATGGAGTCCGTCACCAATATTTTTGCAAACAAAGGCCGTGAGTTCCATCTCTTCTCTAAAAATGGCACCGCTTTTGTATTTCCCAATTCATCTGAAAGACCCACAACTCTCAATCTCTTCCACCTTCGCCTCCCCTCTCTCCACTGCTCCTTGAAACTAGCCACCGAAGTCGTGCAAAACCCCCTGCACCCACCATCAGATGGGTCGAATCCTTTGCTTTCTAAGCTTCCAGTGCTCAGTCTAAGCCTCCCTCACTGCACACAAGATTGCTGTTGTTGCTAACTAAGGGGTCGCCAAGAAACCATGGTGAGTATTCACCCTGGTCCCAGTCGTCTAAGGATCCTGCCCCCTGGTGATGCCCTCTGCACGCAGGCTCATGGTCCTTTGTGCCGCAGTGTTACCCAGATCCTCCCTGTCCTTTAAGATCAAGTTCCCTTAAGGCTGCTGCTGTCCTACCCTACCCTGGATATTCCTCCTGAAGGCTCTTCCTCCTCCCTGAATTTCTTGTGAATCCCACCACAAGTAGGCAATGACAGGTACTCTGTGTGTATCTAATTCTTCCAAGTTTCTCCATGCAAATACCTCATTCCTTCGTCTAGAAATGAACCTCCCTGAAGGCAGGGGTAGCACGGAGAACATGCATTGTTTACTGTATCCCCTGAGTCTGGCAGTGAAAAAAGAACAGCGAAATGTACGCATGTTACTATATTTAACTGGTTTGTAAGTGCCTCTGATTCAAATACAATAGTGAGCTTCTAGTGATTTCAAAGTGTTATGAAAACACAAAGTTCACTGTGTTTTCTACATAAAAATAAGGAGCTGATTTTCAAAATCGTGAAAATAAATGTATGTGTTTCAAATTTTAACACTTTCTGATTTTTACAAAGTTTAGGAGGATTTAAAAATAGCATTCAACCAGAAATATGCAATTAGGGGAATTTCAAAATGGATTCAATGTTATTTAACAAACCTAAAATGGAACCTACACAGTTTCATAAAGTGTTTTTCTGAAGAGGGAATTCCATCAGCTTTCATTACATATCAGTGTGGAAATGTTTGGTGACATATTTACATAATAAACATTTCCATGGATTATTTTACATAATATGTGAAAGCGCAGACATCTTCAGCATTATGAATACCAAATAGTGTTATTTGGGTCACAATGAATTTAACTTGAGGATGATAAATGAACTGACAAATATTTTCAATACATTTCATAGCCAGGAACATGAATAACAGCACAGATTTCCAACAGAAGCAGAGCGTTTTCCTTCACCTCCTGATGAATCATTTTATTTTTGTATTTTCAGTTAGAGCCATTTTATTCCTTGAGGTCTGTTACATTTTACAATATTAGTTAAATGACTAAACATTCAAATTAATAAGAACTTATATAGAAGAATGAGCAATTTCTTAGCATTTCCTTTGAATATTGTACTGTATAAGAGCACAGACAAAGAATTTCTTCTCCCAAATAGGCCTATTTCATAGAGATCTTGCTTTATGCTAAATTGCACTAAGGCTCCTGGAAGTTTCCAGAAGAGACAGCCAATCCACATGCACACATAACTACTTATGGAACTTTATTGTCTTGCTCCATCAGTTGGATTCATTGGCCAGGATGTATAATGCACCAGGTTCCAGTAAACTGACCAAAGCTGTCGGGACGCCCCTGATGACCTGGTTGCATTATGGAGGTGAGAGACGACATGGCAGTAGAGTCCACAGCCAGTGGGGCAAGGTTGCCCACCCAGGACATATCACGAGCACCTCTACTTAACCTGCCAACCTCAAACATCACCATGAAGGCGTTTCTCCTGTCCAGTATGCTTACAAAATCATTTTCTTATTCTTAAAACAGGAGACTGATTTCTGGTTAACATAATGGCAAATTTCTGAAGTACTGTGATTCCTAGATAAGTCTCTGAACTGTTTTTTGTTTTTGTTTGTTTTTTCCTATGGAATTTAATAGCACTGAAGCCTTCCTCATCAGAACTTAAATCTCAGAGTCATGGCTTATTCTTTTCTTCATCCCATTTACAATTCAAGTCATCACTGTCCTGTAAATTCCGGGGTTTAAAAAAAAAATCTGTCATTTATCTTTCCACCTCTAACATTGCGTTTTTGTCTAACATTGTCTTATTGTCCTTATTTTAGTAGGTCGTATGATGTCCAATGGGCAACTTCTAACTTCATGGGCATCTATAATCTACGGTTCACATCACAGCAAGACTAAAAACCTAATACAAATGACAAGGGACCTCAACATTCTTGTACCTCTAAATAAAATCTTACCTCTTTTTTTTTACCTTCAATAATCTACCCTTCCCCATTTTCCCAAGTCACTAATAGTCACAGCCAGAAATGTTAGTCCATTCTCAACCCCTCTCTCTCTCTCATACTCCACACCCAAGATCTTACTCACCCCACTTTTAGAAGGCGTTAAAAGGGAAACTTGCCTAAAATCATAAGACAACTTTATACACTCTTCAACAGTTAAAATACCATTTGATTTTTTAAAATTTTTTATAGCATTTCAATACGAAGAGTGTCCAAAAACAATGTTGTGTTTATAGAAGAAACACACAGCCTGAGATATGACAGATGAAGCAGCAGGCGGGTAGCGGAACCAAGAGATCCACACCCAATCCCGGAGACCCAGGAAGGGGAGTTTCCTTCACCCCACCCTTCGTCACTGTTAAAACAGACACACATCTGACCCCCGGAGACCCAGGAAGGGGAGTTTCCTTCACTTCACCTTCTGTCATTTTTAAAATATCTGACAGTGAGTGTTCAGTCTTGGCATTTACTATTGAATGGTGCTAATTGTATCACTTCAGATCTTTGCAAATGTCAAGCTCAATGTTCCCAGTTGCCTTGATATGTTTTCATGTTCCTCGGTCTAGTTGCCTGGCATTGGAATCTAATTGACAGGATTATTTTCATATCAGTGTTTTCTGAAATTTTTACTTGGTTTATAAGAAAAAAAAAGGGTTTGTTGTAGAAATACAAATAGCCTTCAAATGTTTTTATGTCAGAATTTGTGGAGCAGAGAAAAATAACAATTTTGAATCTGAATAGATTTTAGAACATTTTTTCTTTTGAAGACAGCATTAAAAATGACCTACATAAGGAAAAATCAAAATCAGAAACAGAATGACCTCTGACCCCTCACCCAGTGTTTTCTTCCTGACACAGGGTCCGGGTCTCCATGCTGCTTAACTTCCTACAAATAAACCTTGCAAATACAATGCATCCATGACCGACTAATACAATCACAATCACTTTTTATTGCCCCTAGAGAAGAATGGGAAAATATTCTGTCATCACTCCTATCAGAACATTTTAGATTTTATAGCATTTGATGATATCACCCGTCGGCCTTCATTTTATTTCACACTTAAGTCATAAGCCTTGAGTTTGATCCTCATAATTAAATTATTTATGTCATCCTCCTCTAGGTCCTTTTGTCTTTCTCCATGTACTGGTGGCCAACAACATATTCCTCAATTAGTTCCAAATGATGAAAGTAAAAAGCAATGTAAATCAACTCTCAGATCATCACAACATGTAAGGAATAATTCATTATGCAAATAAGAAAAAATAATTGGCAAAACGAAACCTTGCAGGAAATTATCCACATCCATGTAAAAGTTGGTCCTAGACCGACACGACCTCTGTAAGATTTGAGGGCATGACAGCGGTCACCAGGGTGATCATAGACCCTTATTAGACAAACCTCCCACTACAGCCACAGAATGCTTGGCTCCTTCCCACAGAATCCAAGCACAGAATGGTTTCAGTGGGATGTTTGACAACATCATAAACTTACATTTTAGTCTTTGTGATGATATACATGTTGGTAAGTTAGCAAGGATGATAAAACATCATACTAAACGGCAAGAGACTGGAATATATGCCCATCTCTACCTCTAATTTGCTTTTTGACATTGAGTAAATCAATTAAGCATCATCTTGTGTCATTGTCTTTTCTTAAAATGGTCATCGTGGTACTTTCCACCTTCCTCCCTTTGAGAAATGGATGCAGATTTATGTCCTGTTTTTACGGCAGCCTCACCTTGAGAAAGACGAAGGTATGAGGTGCTTCAGTTTCAGAGCGCTGCAGTGCTACAAAGACACATCCCAAACATGCCCTCTCCTGAATGTTGTCAAGTTTAGCCCCAAGTGTTTTATGTTTTACAATTGTTAA
Source organism: Piliocolobus tephrosceles (assembly GCF_002776525.5). Taxonomy (NCBI): domain Eukaryota; kingdom Metazoa; phylum Chordata; class Mammalia; order Primates; family Cercopithecidae; genus Piliocolobus; species Piliocolobus tephrosceles. The sequence goes on along the minus strand of NC_045440.1, from coordinate 8,064,088 downwards.
ACATTTGTTTTGAGGCTTAAATATATACACATGAAAGTAAAACTTTCTAACCTAAACCAGGAATTGTATGTTTGCGTGGGGGACTTGTGTTACACATGGCGTTCCCAGAGATGGGGATGGCTGCCCTCCTTCTAAAATGCCCATCTTGTTTTATAATAAAGTTCCTCCTAGGTACGCTCAGGCAGCTTGTTCCCCTATTGTATTGGAATTACTTAGACTGCCTCATCTATTGTGATATTTCCACTGAAAATCATTCTATTGAAGAATATTTTATAGGCTTTCTTTCCTTATAGAAGAAGAGTAAAAATGCCATTTTCAGGATTCTTACAAGGTGTAAGTTTATAAAAATGTACGGCTATGTCTTAATACGTTGATAGGAAAGGTTTGTTCACGCCTGTAAGCTTAGCTGTTAGGGAGGCAGAGGTGGGAGGACAGCATGAGCCCAGTTCCAGAACTGTCTGGGCAATATAGCGAGACCCCATTCTCCACTAAAAGGGGGAAACAAAAGACAAAGACTAAAAACAAGTGGAAAGATTTGCAAGAATTCAATCAAGGAAACATGTACATAGTCATCCTCCTGTATCATCATTGGCATTAACACTTGCCATCTTTACTATCTTTTTATAGCACAGAAAATGCTGAGTTTACAAGTTAATTTTCCTCTTTTTTTTTGAGACGGAGTCTCACTCTGTCGCCCAGGCTGGAGTGCAGTGGCCAGATTTCAGCTCACTGCAAGCTCTGCCTCCCAGGTTCACGCCATTCTCCTGCCTCAGCCTCCCGAGTAGCTGGGACTACAGGTGCCGCCACCTCGCCCGGCTAGTTTTTTGCATTTTTTAGTAGAGATGGGGTTTCACCGTGTTAGCCAGGATGGTCTCGATCTCCTGACCTCATGATCTGCCCGTCTTGGCCTCCCAAAGTGCTGGGATTACAGGCCTGAGCCACCGTACCTGGCCAATTTTCCTCTTAACATACACATCTTTTTACTAACATCATATCGGTTTAAAGTCTGTTAGAAGTCAACTTTTCTTTCTTCACAACTGAATGTCACCATGTTGTACTCAATAAGAGTTCATAGGATAATTGTTTCAATAGTGACCTGGGAATAAGAAAGTTTGAGGTAGACCGCTCATTTTCGGGGAATATAACTGAATATATGAGCATATACAGATTATTTTTAGATAAGAAAGAAAAGTAACTTTGTTAGATTTAAATGCTTAGTTTATTTTTCATAATAAATCAGATTATCTTTTAAACAAATTGTGAAATAAGTAACTGTTGTGCTTTTTCCTTTAGCTCCAGGTCCTCAGTTCTCTTCACCTGCATATGCCCCGCATCCTTCTGTTGGTCTTCCAGAGTATTCACTGTGACCCAGATCCTTTAACTTTGTTACCTTGAACTCTGTAAATGACCAATGCCCTAAGTAGCCCTAGCCCAGGATGCATCTCTCTCTATAATTGGGGCACCTCCAGCATTGCCAGCCAATTCAGGTTTCAGTTTCTAGAAACTTCCCTGTCCTTCTACAGCAGGTAAAGCCATCCACTTTCTGAGACTCACAATGAGGGCATCCTGCTGCTGGTTTGTTTCTGCTATTGTGACTTAATGTCAAAATCCAAGCTACTTACTTTTCCCAAACCTGGTTCTTGGATGTGTCTCTAATTAAAGTGATGCCTTCCTCTGCGTCTGAGCCTCTGATCCGACAGTCTGCCTGTGTCCTACATTCCTGCAAGCATAGGTTCTGCTTCATAAATGCTTTTTCCACATTGGCGCTTTTCACTGGAGCTCTGCCTGCCTATCTACTGCTCAAGGCATCTCTGCTTCCTCTCTGAATATCATCTAACCTGGAGTGACTTTTACAGTTTATCCACCTGTCAGAATTTGTGTGACGTCATATTGGGTACCCAATGCTAAACATCTGCACAGATTTCCTTACAAAATTTTGTGTGTTGCTACACCCTCCAAATACTTCAAATATTGTGTTCAGACTGCCATATGATCTTCTGCCTAAAATGTATTCCTGTTTTGCTTGGCCTACGGCAATGATCGGTTTCAATCCAAGTCATTCCAATGTACATATAGTGGGCTATGTGTCTGAGGGTTAAGAAAATATCCTGTTAACACATCCACAGTCTTACCAGAGTTGACAATAATACACAAAATACGTTGGCAGAGGATGAGGTTCATGTGAAACCAACAAATAGTAATAAAAAACAAAGAAAAAAATCGGGTTTTTGCCATCTAATTTATAAACAAAAAAAGTGAAATAAATTTTAAATTAAATTGGGGAATTAGTTATATATGACATCTTTTAAATAGAAGGCATTAAACTCTTACTAACATCCATAAAGAGTCTCAAGGTCATTACATCATTCCTTCTAAATAAGACAGCAAGTATTTTATTATAACTTGCTTGGGCTCAAGTCTATTACATCCCAGAATTCCATTATCATGGACCAAAGGGAGGTGAAGAAAGTATCAGGAAGAACCTAGAGCTGAAAAAATTTACCTAAATATGGAGGCTGCTGTTGGCATGGAATGGAGGTGGAAGATACGTAACTGAAGGAGAGAGGAGATGCCATAGCATTCAAGAGGGCATTGAAAAGTGACCTTGTTTTAGGATATTATCAATATGAGAGGAGGCTGAGCTAGGAAAGTGGTCACTGAAAGCAAAAGTGAACTCTATAAGGTACATTTCCAGCAAGCAAGGGGAGACTCCGGACCGCCGGAACTCTAAGAGCAGGCTCCATCATGACCCATTTGCAGGGTGACAGGGCCCAGTGCTGCAGGAGAAGGGAATGATAAGCAGGAGACAGACGAGACCCCGCAAACAGGTGCAGAGTTCGAGATGGGCTCTACATTACAGGCGAGCATATATGATGAACGGGGAAACTGAGGCAGCCACACAAAGACTACTGTTATCTAGTTAACATCTTTTCTGCTGTTAGGAGAACAGTGCAGCAGTTTTCTTCCCAAGGTCTATGCAATCGCAGACAGCAGTATTTACCCCTCTCGTGTAACGTGAATGCCCCCCTTTCACAGTTTGGAGCTCTGGCTACTACAAAGTTCTGCCTGCCCTCAAAAGTAAAGCCCCATTTCCAGAAAGAGTTGCCCAGCCTGGGGCCAGCTGGGCCTATGGGACCAGTGGTAGCTCAAGAGCGTGAGCAGAGGCCATGCCGTCACTCTGCGCAGGGCGCTGCAGTGCGAGTGAGCCTTTTCTGCCTTCTCTTCTTGTCTGCTAGGGGCTAACTTACTTGCCAGGGGCACAGGGCACAGTGCCTAGGGCCCACAATCTCTTTAGAGGCTCATGGAAATGCTTTCATTTCCTGAAATCAGAAGAAAAAAGTAAATTTCTGGGTTGAAATAAAATGTATTAATACACAATGATCTATTGATCTTTATAGCCACACAGTCATGAGATGAAATGTTTGACGCTTTGCGTGGAGGAATGGGCGGTATAAGAAGCTCAAGCCCATGGCGGTCACAGTGCGGCCCCATCCCTGGGCGCAGCTCCTCTGAGGCCCAAGCAGGGTAGTGGGTAGAGAGCCCTGCAGGTAGAAATGTCATTCAGGAGATTTCTCCTCACACTGATAAACTTCTTCAATTACTATAGCAATTTTCATTTCATTTTCTTAGAAACAATGAAGGAACAGATGGTTAAAAACAACTTGCCTATACTCAGAGGAATATAAACTGTTCTACCATGAAGACACATTCATGCATATGTTCATTGTAGCACTATTCGCAATAGCAAAGACGTAGAATCAACCGAAACGCCCGTCAGTGACAGATTGGATAAAGAAGGTGTGGTCCATATACACCGTGGAATACTATGCAGCCATAAAAAGGAATGAGATCATGTCTTTTGTGAGAACATGGATGGAGCTGGTGGGCATTATCATTAGCAAACTAAGGCAGAAACAGGAAACCAAATACTGTGTGTTCTCACTTCTAAGCTGGAGCTAAATGATGTGACCTCATGAACACAAAGAAGGGAATGACAGACACTGGGGCCTATTGGACGGTGGAGGATGAGAACAGGGAGAGGATTGGCAAACATAACTAATGGGTACTAGGTGTAGTACCTGGGTGACCAAATAATCTGTACAACAAACCCCTGTGATATGTGTTCACCTATACAACTAACCTGCACATGTCCTCCAAACCTAAAACAAAAGTTAAAATAATAAATTAAGATTAAAAAGTAAACACTTTATTTTGAATTTCGTTGCTCTCCCATGGATATAGGAATGAATTATCAGCAGGTAGGATACTATAGCAACACTGTTTTTATGTTTTTACCTCAAGAAAATACTAAAATATTACTTAATTCTTACCGTGTATGAGAGATGAGATCTTAAATAAAACATTTCAAATATAAAAGAAAAGCAACTTCCCTATTTAGATTCTGATTTCAGACTGAGGGAGAAACTAGTGTTGGTATCTGTGGTAAAGAATCATGTAACCAGAGGCACTGATCAAAATGCTACATGATTTCAGGTGTTTGCTAACAATGGCCAGGAGTTGGTGACCATTTTTATCTGATGCTGTGAAAACACAGAATGCTCATGATGTATCAGTGGGAAGCTCTTGAGCTTTGGATTATATGAACGGGATTTGAATCCTAGTGCTGCCACTCACTAATGATAGGACCTTAACTTATGGAAGCCTCGGTTTCCTGTCTTTAAACTGCAAATAACAAAAGGACCATCTTCAAAGGGCTACTTTGGAGATAAAATGAGACAATGAAGGTGAATTTCCTGGTGCATGATCAGTGCTTCTTGATATATTATCCAATATTTTTATTTTACTACGGCCCCTAAAGACACAGCTGGTGGTTTCTCTTGTGTATATACCTGGGACGAACTTGGTATTTGACCTTCAGGGCTTCACGCCAGATCTTTAAAGTTACCATGTGAATGATATATTGAATAGCAGTTACTCCTATTTCTTTATGTGTAAACTTGATTCATTTCAATGTACAGCTTTTCTGGGCTATATAAGAGTAGAGTCTCCTGTCCTCCAGAGAGAAATTCAGAAGATCAATGTTGACAGGTGACAGATAATAGATAGATAGATAGATAGATAGATAGATAGATAGATAGATAGATAGA
>NC_045440.1:8057864-8058970 GCF_002776525.5 Piliocolobus tephrosceles | reverse complement strand
AGATAGATAGATAGATAGATAGATAGATAGATAGATAGATAGATAGAGATAGATGATAGATAGATAAAAATAGATCATAGATAGATAATGATAGATAATTGCTGGGTCAATCAGTAGATAGATACACAATAGATGAATATAGAATAATAGATCATAGATGATCAATCAATAGATCCATTAATTGATAGATACACAATAGATATGTAGAGATAGATAGATGATAGATGATGACAGGTATAATACATAAATGTAAATGTTTGTTGAGATATCTATTAGATGCACGGATACTATCTAAAACTACTCTTTGATGGCATGAAAACAATGACTTTTCCTTAAAAGGTAATCTCTAAGATTAAACACTGATGACAATTCTATTCTGTCCTCTTGCTTTGCATGTGAATAAGATCCTCTTGTAAGCTTTCCCTAGCAGAGAAGGGAAGGTGCTGGCTGCCCAGGGCTTGCAGCTCTTCAACCACCCCCAGACGTCTCTGAGTCTCTCCAGGTGGGGCCTGAATTAGCTGGGAAGAGGAGAGGAGGGGCCTGGAAGGCCAACCTGAGCTGCCGGCAGGCTTATGCTTAGGGAAGACGTAGGCACATAATAAATCTGTACCTGTGACCATACAGAATGTGATCTCTGCAACCTGTTTTAGTTGCAGATGACAGATTCACTACTGTAAGCTGAAATGGTTTCTGAAGGTTTAAAGGTACATGTAAGCAACAAATTGTACATTTCCTTTATTAAATATATATTTTACATTTTCAAGAGTGTGTGGGAGTGCGCACGTGTACACACACACACACACACACACACATTTTTTAATGAAATTATCTGAGATGAAATGAAAACATTCCTAAAGAGGAAACTGTGAGGTGCAGACGTTGCAGGGACCCTGATGGCCTCACCTCCTGCTGCTCTAACCCTGGATGTATAAATGATTCTTCTCCTTCCTTGAGTGTGGGCACAGTCTGTGACTTGAGCTGATAACTGAACAACACAAGTGTGAGAGCACCAGATGCCACAGAAGTGTCTGATCCGTTGCATCCTGAGTTTCTCAAGACGTGGATTATCCTGAGGGAGCCTGACGCAATCTGGATGCCACGGAAAT